>NW_021963646.1:0-67058 GCF_901765095.1 Microcaecilia unicolor | reverse complement strand
GAGGTGATCTGCAGACTGCCTCTGCTGCGCTTCTTTCACATGGAGTGAGGTCGAGGTGAGGTGCTATGATTTGAATTCAGGGGGGCCCGGCCCGGTGGTGGACGGAGGGGGGCGGGTGGAGGGGACTGCAGTGCCGGGCCCCCCTTGGAGGCCTGGGCCTGGGGAATTTTGTCCCCACTGCCCCCCCTCTCGGCGGCCCTGTGACTGTCCATTGGATTGATAGAGACTTTCAAGAGGAAGTTTGTTTGTCTGGTCTTGAGACTGAAGGGTTCCCACACATTTGACATTCTCACATCAGTTCTCAAAGATATTCAAACAGAGTTTGCCATCAGGTGAAAAATTGTTAGAACAACAGACAGTGATTCGAACTTTGTGAAAGCTTTCGCTGTAACTGGACAGCATGACAATGATAACGACAATAATGATGATAATGTATTCTTTGTTATATGGAAGTCAAGTGTTTCAGAGATTCCTTTGATCAAAACCTGCAGATCCAGTCAGAAGACATCAGTAATACTGCAGCCTGGCTTGATTTGAAGGAACTTTTTATCAGACTGAACAATCCACTTGCTGCTAGTGCAGTTTGTTCAGCATCTTTTAGCTGTGCTGGATTAAGGACTCACAAGTGCACTCACATAAATGATAGTCATTTTCAAAACTTTTATTTTACTAAAAGCAAAGTGGATTGAATGGTAGAGCAACAAAGGTTTTGGGATACAAACATTAACCATTGTAGTTGTATTTTACTCAAAAAATATTATTTTATGCAATAACTTTTTACTTTCACTTAAGTCAATCTTTTAATGTGTTCTTCACTGCGTTTTTTACTTAAGTATTAAAATATACATTTATTTTGAACTTTTATTTAAGTACTTTGACCTAGAACAACACTGTTTACTGCCCTGTGCCAAGAAACAGGCTGCATCCAGTGGTACATAGATAAAATGATTGTTTTGATGACCATCTCCCTGCAGGTTGTAGAGAATTTGGGGTCTCTTTTAAAAAGTTGCTCTGCCAATTCTTGGTGCAGTGAATGAGAGGAAGCCCATTCAGTTCCTAAGGGCTTCCTCTCTTTTGCCGCGCGGGAATCGCTAGTGCAGCTTTGTATAAGAAGCCCTTGGAATTTAAGTGGCTGAACCATCTGTTACCCCAAATTACAAAGTGCCCTTCAGGAGAACATTTAGTAAACAGGTGATCCCCACTCCGTTCACTGGATGGACACTGGTGGCAGGCAGAGCACTGTAGCACTGGCAGACACAGTTCCATTAACTTCTGCCGCAAATGCGCCTTACTGAAAAAGAGTGCAATGGTTTTGGAAGAGCGTGCATTCCTTTGAAAGAGTTTGCACTCTTAATGACATTGCCCTCAAAAACATGAAGGTAGATGAAATGAAACAAACTACATTAACAGTGTTGCAAATGACACGGGAAACAAAATGTACATTGTGGTGCTGCCCAGTGGCGTACCAAGGGGAGGGTGGTGGGGGCAGTCCGCCCCGGGTGCACGCTGCTGGGGGGTGCTGCGGCGCGCGCCTGTTGGCTCCGAGTTCGCTACGCTAACTTCGCTGGTTCACTGCAGCTCCCTCCCTCTGCCCCGGAACAGGTTACTTCCTGTTCCAGGGCAGAGGGAGCTGCAGCGAACCAGCAAAGTTAGTGTGGCGAACACGGAGCCGACAGGTGCACGCCGCGGCACACACCCCCAGCGGCGTGCACCCGGGGGGGTGTCATTTCACCAGGGGGGAGGTGTCATTTCACAGGGGGGGGGTGCGCTGCACCCAGGGGGGGGGCGCATCAGCGATCCGCCCCGGGTGTCATCGAGGCTAGGAACGCCACTGGTGCTGCCCATCCCTAGTCATTACTCTTACATGTGACTACAAACTCTTGTAGTCTTGTAGGCTGAGTGAGTAAGAGTCAAAGCAAATCTGGATATACGTTCAAGTCTGGATACAGCCCTCTTTCAGCGGAACGCCTTTACAGTACTATGTAAGCCACATTGAGCCTGCAAATAGGTGGGAAAATGTGGGGTACAAATGTAACAGATAAATACATCAGCAAACACACACCATACTTCTCATCTCTTACTGCAAGAAATTTCTAGTAAAGCAACATGATCAGGGCTTGGAGGGCAGCAATAAAGGGTTGTGAAAATCTAATCATACCCCATCTTTTTCTTTTTCCTTTGCCAAATTTTAGCTTGCAAATATGATCCTGCCAGAAGATGAGAATTTTCTTCTGCTTTTCAGACGCGAAACTCCCCTTGACAACAGTGTGGAATTTATGCGGGTGAGTGTCCACTGTGTATGGACTGCATTAGAGCAGGAGCATAGCCAGACACCCAATTTTGGGTGGGCCTGGGCCCAAGATGGGTGGTCAGAAGAACTCCGTCTTGTCCTATAGGTGATTTGGTCTCTCCCTCTCTCACCTGCATGCCATATGGTCTCTCAAACATCCCCCCCCCCTTGCATACCTTTTAGAAAGCAGATTTTCACTGGCAGCGAGCAGCAACTAATACACACAGCTCATGTTGGCCCCAAAGCCTTCCCTCTAATGAAACATCCTGTTTCCGCTTAGGCGGGAATACATCAGAGGGAAGGCTGTGGGGCCGGTGCGAACAGTATGTATCAGTCGCTGCTCACTGAAGGCGAAGATATGCTATTTACAAGGTATTCAGGAGGGACAGTTGTTGGGAGTTTTTGGCTGGTGGGGCTTGGCGATCCCTGCCAATCACATCATAGACGTGCTACTACTGGGTGGGCCTGAGCCCAAAGTGGATGGGCCTGGGCCCACCCTTGGCTATGCCACTGCATTAGAGGGATCTGTTGCCGTAAGGGACAAACTGCTGGGGCAGATGAGTGAAGATGCAACTTTTATTGTTTTGGGAGGGGGGAATCCCCTTTCAGAGATCTGTACCACATTTTCCCTCCAATTTAGCAGTAGGCATCTTTCTTGCCTAAGCCGGAGAGCACCGCCTCTGTGGTGTGCACAAGCCCAGGGTTCGTTATCTGAGGGCCATGCAACATTGGTAGCCTTGGTCATGCTTTCCAGCTCCATACCCTTTGGTTCATGCTGCTCTGCATTGCGATGTACAGGTACTACAATCACTAGCAACCTTATTAAGAAAAGAAAAGAAAAAATAATCCAGACATGTGCAGTGTATTGTTATTATGTGTTTACATTTACATGTGATTGTTATCCCATTTGCTGTAGCCAGGAAAGGCGGAAGCCAAATGCATAACAATGATTTGAACTATTCTACTGTCACATTTCACAGTGAAAATGATAGCCCCTTTTTTGTGAACTTGTTATTTAGTATTGATAAACGGCTTAGAAATTTGTTTGCCTATTTAGAAATATGCTATTTTCTTTATTAATACTTGTGCATAGGAAGCTCTTCTTCTTCTCAGCATGATGCTTCCAGAAGATTCTGAAGCGCAAAATGCTTCAGCTTTTCTGTGACATCCCAAAGTGTGTGTGTGGTGGTGGTGGTGGTGGGGGCTAGAGCAAAACACCACTATTGCTCTGGAGTCTGAAAAGAGGTGGCGGAACTGCATTCCACACTGTTTCCCCAGAAATCAAGTCCTGCTCAGGGGGCCTCCAATCTGACAGCAAGATAGATGCATTCAATGGACCATACATATGTTGCAAAGCTAGAAGAATTTTCTTTCCGTTGTGCCCTGTTTTATTTAGCAGACAAGATTGTGAACGATGTTGTGCCGAGGTCAGGTGTGTTGCACCTAATCACGATTCTGCCCCATACAGGTCCTGCCTTGCACGTTACATGACTGTGAATGTTGATGACATGCAGGCAGAGGATTATTTAAACTGACAGGGTTGCTCTGAATTTTTAATATCCTATCAGGATGTTACCATTTACATTGTAGCTCCTCCAGTGTCCTTGCATTTAGAAAGGCAATTTATTGCTTGCAAAAACAATTATATGCCCAAATAGATGCAGCAGAAACAGAACCTGTACAGTCTTCCCACAATTAGCTTTGCAAATGAGCTGGGCCTGGGTCTACTGAGAATATTGAATCCGATGATCCTGTGAGGTGAACAAACATCTCCTACAGACTTCACAGAGACCAATGCAATTATCGGAGTTATTATGCAGAGTTAAAGTTTCTCTCATAGAATAAAAGGTTAATATTCTTCTAAACAGAAGTGAATTTATCACATGATGTGCTAAGGCTTTCTTCCCAGTATGGGGCTATGGGAATAAGCTGAGGTCAATTCTTGCAGTGTATCTATGGTTAAAATTATTTGCTCTTGATGATTATCTAATAGAATGATTTGCATGTGGATATTTTTTCCCCACTAAAAATGGCCCTTGATATGCTTTATGAAACAGAAGACCCAATGCACTCAGGGGTGATATTTTAATGCCCATTTTAACCCTGTTTTTGTGCCTGCTTGAAGGAGAGCAAGAAACTAGACCTTGTGTAGCAAAGGCAGCTATCAACTGGGTTAAAATTGGTACACCAAATAGAATTTAGGATTGATATCTGTTTGATTCCATTTTTATTTTTTCAGGACAACCTAATCCAGTCCTTGTTTTACCCCATTATTATTATTATTATTTATTGCATTTGTATCCCACATTTTCCCACCTATTTGCAGGCTCAATGTGGCTTACAGAGTCCTGTTATGGCATTGCCATTCCAGGATATCAGATACTATTTTTGATGTAGAAAGATTAGGTAATGGAAAAAAAAAGAAAGATTTATGTGGGTAAGTATAGAAGGTAGACTTTCATAACTGGGTAGGTTGGCGAGGTGATTTAGTAAGGTTATGGGTTCTCTTTGTAGGCCTTGTTGAAGAGATGTGTCTTCAGCGATTTACGAAAGTTGGTTGTTTCGTCAATAGTTTTCAAGGCAGTAGGTAAAGCATTCCACGACTGCGTGCTCATGTACGAGAAGGTGGTTGCTTGTATCATCTTGTATTTTAGTCCTTGCCAGAAGTCCATTTTCGGTGTTTCCCAAAAGTGGACTGGTATTCTCTCCCCTTCCCCCCATGCTACCGACACAATAAAATATAACCCTTGCTGACAGGGATGCCAAGCCCCATCAGCCCAAAGACATCTCCTGCCTGTGCCCAGCCTGTGCTGAATCAGCAGCACTTAATTCAGTCGGCGCACTTTTGCCGCTAATGCCGGCTCTCCCGTGCACGCTCAGTTCAGTTCAGGCATGAAAGCAGAGGGGGCCAAGGCCCCCCTCCCCTGTGGCTACACCTTACATGGAGAGAGAATCCTGCTCCTTCCTTAACCAGAACTTCAAATTGCACTGAAGTAAAATCAGAATTGGATCAAATTAGCCTGGGAAAAAATGATTCAGATGGCTTCCCAAAACCTTCGTGGTGACCTCCCAGCCAAACATTTATTTAGTATATTTGCAATGAATATGTATGAGATAAAGTTGCAAATAGTATGCATATTTATCCAGAGCTGCTAGGATACCCAGTTCCAGGGTGAGATTTTTTTTTTTTACCCAGTCCTGGTTTTGAACTTAAATCTCAAAGCATTGTGGTAGTTGTATTCTGAGTCTCTCCATTAAAATCAATGCTGCTGACAGAAGTCAAGGACTAACTTAAAAATCTTCCTCCTGGAAATGGGTACCTTGGCACTTTGTTTTCTAAAGTTTTGGGACTGGAGGCCTAATTCTACCCGGGGTAGGCAGCTTGAAAGTCTGCAAGTGTGGAAGACTGAATGTATTAGTTAAATTCTGGACCCCTTTACCAAGCTGCGACAAAAGGGAGCCTGTGCTGGCGTTGTTGTGTGTTTTTGACGTGACCCAAGGCCCCCTCTTATAGCAGCAGCAGGCAAAATGTAGGTCTCTCTTTGTTTTTCAGGAAATGGCCTTGTGGCAAGTGAAGCACTGTCCGTGCGACCATTTCAGGGGGAGCCCTTACTGCCACCCTGATTATCGCTAGGTACACACCGGCACTACAAAAATAAAAATATTTTTGTAGTGCCAGATATGATGTGCGCTGGGGGGGGGGGGGGGGAGAATTACCGCCGGGCTGCTATGGTAGCCTGGCGGTACTTCCATTTTTAGCGAGCGGTAAGCCCGCATTGGGCTTACCACCACTTTGTAAAAGTGGCCCTCTGTTTGTAAGTTTCTATTCGATTTTTAATTGGTATTTTTTTCTACTCTTAATTGTTTTTATTGTGAACCACTCTGACTTGTAGGACAAAATAGAGGGTTTTAAACTATGAAACTGATTTATCTCATGCAGATTTGTACTGCTACTGCATTTAGAAAGCAGTAACTCAGCTGATCCTAATATTCACTCCTGATGCAAAAGCAGAAATTATTTATTGGATAAAAACTGGAGAAAAGCCACTTCTCTTTATGCACTTTCTTCCTTCTCCTTGTCGGCCGTGGATCCTTCACCCTGTTCTTCTGCTCTGCACCGACCACCTCCCATCTGCACAAATGTATTTATTTAACTCAACTGGAAAAAGGTACTCAGCATAGTTCCTGCACCCCAAATGAAAACAAACATCATTTTTAGATTTTACAACCCTCTAAGACAAAGTCCAGTCCTGGAGTAGCCTTTGCCAGTCAGGTTTTCAGGATATCCACAATGAATAAGTATGAACTTGATTTGCATACAGGACATCCATTATATGCAAATCTCTTTCATGCATATTCATTGTGGATATCCTGAAAACCTGACTGGTAAGGAATACTCCAGGACTGGACTTGAGAAACACTACTCTAAAATAGGATTTCTCAACCCAGTCCTTGAGACACACCCAGCCAGTCAGATTTTTGGGATATCCACAATGAATATGCATGAGATAGATTTGCATACAATGGAGGCAAAGTATGCAAATGTATCTCTTGCATATTCATTGTGGATATCTTGAAAACCAGACTGGCTTGATGTGTCCTGAGGACTGGGTTGAGAACCTCTGCTCTAAAACTGGAGACCCCAAATATACATTTTAAGCTGATTCTGGTTCTCAACTTACCTCTTCAGTTCCTCTTACCTGTTCATAATCTGATTCTTCCCATTGAAATGAGTTGCTGCCAGTGCCATCATACATCAGGACAGTGCATTCATCAATGCAAGACTGCTTAAAATGTCCCTACTTGTCAGATCTGTGAGTTCTTGTACCAAGTAGAGCGCTGCCAAGCCCGATACTCAGACCAGGTTCTGCTTGGTGGCCGGACAACCCCGGGTTTCACCTGCACTGACCACCGTTCCCCAGAGGTTGAGCCCCTAGGTGCGGGAGGCCTGCAGGGCTTATGAGATGGAGCAGGAAGCAGGGTGATGAATGTGATGGCCAGACAGGCAGCAGGCAAGAGAGTGATCCAGGTACAGGTAGAGTCAGTAGGCAGGTAGCAGACAAAAGAGTAATCCAGGTACAGGCAGAGTCAGGAGGCAGGCAGCAGACACGAGAGTAATCCAGGTACAGGCAAGGTCAGGAGGCAGGCAGCAGACACGAGAGTAATCCAGGTACAGGCAAGGTCAGGAGGCAGGTAGCAGACACGAGAGTAATCCAGGTACAGGCAGAGTCAGTAGGCAGGCAGCAGACACGAGCGTAATCCAGGTACAGGCAGAGTCAGTAGGTAGGCAGCAGAAACGAGAGTAATCCAGGTACAGGCAGAGTCAGTAGGCAGGCAGCAGACACGAGAGTAATCCAGGTACAGGTAGAGTCAGTAGGCAGGTAGCAGACACAAGAGTAATCCAGGTACAGGTAGAGTCAGTAGGCAGGCAGCAGACACGAGAGTAATCCAGGTACAGGCAGAGTCAGCAATGAAGAACGAAGTAGAGGAAACACACACTACTGAGAAAGTAACACCTACCAAAGTAGAAGCCGAAGAAAGGAGTCTAGAGAGAGCTCAGCTGATAAAGTGCTGGCGTCTGACATCAGCAGGGAGAAGGGGCACAGCCATAGGACAAGAGCAAGGGAAAGAGGAACCGGAAGACCAATAGGAGAGAAGCAAGGGAAGCCAAGCAGAGGAAGAGTAGACCCAGGTGGGTGGAAGCAAAGCAATTAAGAAGTCTGGAAGCCAGGCAGAGAGAGAGAGAGCAGAAACAGGTGCATGGAAGCAAACCAATCAAGGAGCCTACAGCCAGAGAAGAATAACATACACATGGCTCAGGGCTGTGCCAGTCAAGTGTGTGTGTCGACGGGACCCTGTGCAGCCCGAGGATGCCGCTTGCATAGAGGTAGGGGACATGACACTACTGGAACTGGGTAAGTTGGCAGCTATGCAATCAGTGCCAGATACTTATAGAGCTGCATTAATATTAGCTGGATTCCTGTATAAAGACCTTCAGGTGTTAATTGTACAAGACTGCAAAAATTTCAGATGGCAAATTTTTGCATGATCTGAAACTTAGGGGCTCATTTCAAAACAAAAAAAAATCCCCAAAAACGTCATAAGGTAGAAGAAGGATGCTTTTCTCCCAAAATGTACAAGCTGCAATTTTTGACACCCAGATTTTAGATGTTTCGCTCCACAGTTTGTCCAAATTTCAAGGGGGCATGTTGGGAGCATGTTTGGGGCGGGACATGGGTGGCACCACAAGATAGATGTTTTTCTGCAATAATAGAACAAAATGATGCATCTACGGCCAAAATGAAGATGTTTCTGGCTAGGTCTGTTCAATCATGACTAAGTGACCAAAAGGTAACCTAAGTGACCAAATGACCGCTGGAGGGATGAAGGCATAACCCCCCTTACTCCCCCAGTGGTCACTGACCCCCTCCCACTCCCCAAAGATGTGAAAGAAACAGTACATACCAGCCTGTATGGCAGAAGGGGACCCAGGCCCATATCCCACTCTGACTAGTACATGTGGTTGAAAATGTGAGCCCTTCAAAACCTACCAAAAAACCACTGTACTTACATATAGTAGTGCTATAGAAATGATAAGTAGTAGTATGTACAGTTGGGTACAGTAGATTTTTGGTGGATTTTGGAGGGCTCACCATACAATATAAGGGGGTAACAATGAAATGTGTACCTGGGACCTTTTATGTGAATTCCACTGGAGTGCCCCCTCAGGTGCCCAATTGCTCTGCTGGGATGTCCATGTGACCACGCCGGCCCCTCATACATCCCAATGGCTTACTTTAGTGCGTTTTTCCCTTGGATGGTTTTTGTTCCCCCCCAAAATGGTCCTAAAAGATAGATGCACTGAACACAAAAACATCTACCAAATAGCCATTTTTGAAACAAAAAGTTGGCTGTTTTTCTGGTATGAAAATGGCCACGTTCACTACTGGATTTTTGGACATATCTAAAATGCCCCTCCACGTGTCCTCACTAGTATATCAAAGAGAGAGAGAGAGAGTTCCTCCTGTTACCCGTTTACTGTTCAGGAAATCAAAGGCATGGAAGCAGAGCAGAGCAGAGCTCCTTAACTCAGCCCTGAGGACACACTGAACCAGTCAGACTTTTAGGATAAACACAATGAATATGCATGAGATAGCTTGGCATACAAAGGAGGTACGACATGCAAATCTGCCTCATTCACATTTATTGTCACATACACAGGAGGGGCAGAACCAACTGCATGCACAGTCAAAAGAAAACCCGACTAGCTCAGAGTGCCCTAAGGATTGGGTTAAGAACCCCTGAAGTAGAGACACTTGTTTGAAATCATCCAGATATCCTGATTCTCGGTTCTGTGCCGCAACCATTCCTTCAATCACTAATGAGAGATTGAAACAGTGTCACTAATATTTCCTCCATTAGATCTGGCGCAAGTACGATGCAGACAGCAGTGGCTTCATTTCAGCTATTGAGCTCAGAGTAAGTAATTCTACAGCTATCTTAAGTCATATATGTACCTTGTTGGCATGCCAAATTTTGAATGTTAATGTTTTTATTTGGGGGTATATGAAGAAACATTTTAAAAAGCTACAAAACATGTTTCTGTATTTATTATTTACAGCTATACAATGCAGCTTATATTAATACTAGCCGTTAAGCCCGTAAAATCGGGCGAGATTTCCAGCTACCCTCCTCGCCGCTGCTCCCTCCCCCCTCTGTGCCAGGCCCCCCTGCACTGACCTGACAGCGCCTCTCACCTCCATGTGAAAGCGCTGCAGGCAGCAGCAGATCGCTCTGCTGTTGCTGCCTGCAGCGTTTCCACACGGAGGTGAGAGGCGCTGTCAGCTCAGTGCAGGGGGCCCGATGCGGAGGAGGGCGGGAGCGGCAGTGGGGATGGGGGGGAGGGTGGAGGTTGGTGCGTGTGATGTCCATTTCCAGGCGGCAGCGTCCGACAGTGACTCCGACTCCGTTTCCCTCTCTGTTCCGCCCTCTGACGTCATCATGTCTTGACGCGAGGGCGGGACAGAGAGGGAAGTCTCTACTGCGCATTTGCAGATGAGTCGGTCACTTGCCGTTTATATGTTTGATGCCACCCTTCTTCAAATGAGAACTCAGAATGGTTAACGTCATAATAATCAAAACAAAATCCAGTCGATATTCAAAGAGGCTCCTGCCAGCTTAAATCGCTTGTGGCTGCCTAACCCCTGATATTCAGCAGCACTTAACCACTGGATATGGGCTCTGGCCATGTTTGAAGTGAGCAAGTCAAGGGTGATACAGGGTATAGAGCTGGAGGAGGAGCCAGCAGTTAGGCAGGTGCCAGCAATATTCAATGCCGGTGCCACATACCTAAATGGGCAATATAGGGCCACATAAAATGTATTCCTAAATCTGCCTGCCTAGCTCTGACCCCTGGGGGACAAAGAGCCAGTAGCGATATGGAGTGTTATTCTCAGTAGGTAAAGCAGAGATGCCAGGTTACCCAGTTCCAGGCTGAAGATTTTGGGCAGTCCTGGATTTCTGACCACCCCATTCTGGTGCATTATGGGTCTTCCAGCACTGATTTCAATGGGCAGGATCAGGCACTACAAATCCAACACTGATTTGGGATGTAAGTTCAAAACCAGGACTGGTAAAAACATCTCCAGCCTGGAACTGGGTAACTTGGCTAGTAGAAGAGTTCATAGGTCACCAGAGTGCTCTTCAGAAATAAGAGAAACTCACTGTTCCTCTTCACATTGTGTTGTCAAGTCTCTGGGAAGGGGCCTGTCAATTCCAAAATAAGCTATGCCTAACTAGGGTTACCATATGTCCGGATTTACCCAGACATGTCCTCTTTTTCAGGACATGTTCGGGTGTCCGGACGGGTTTTGCCAGTCCGCCCGTTTGTCCGGATTTCTGGACAAACGGGCGGGTGGTGGGCCTATCCTAGCCTCCCCTTCCCTTACTTACTATCTACTGCCCTGGTGGGCTAGTGACCTCTTCGGGGCAGGAAAGAGCCCCCTCTTTCCTGCCCGGAGCGCTGCCTTTGCCCTGCATCCTGTTGCTGTGGCAACCGTCCAACAAAGGACTGCATTAAAAAGAAAACAATGGCAATGACACAAAACATTTACTGGCTTCTTTATCTAAAGTCCAACAGAAGAAGAAAACCAAACAGTCCCATAGACATCAAAATCAACAAAAAAAGGGGTGGGAACGACCAGTACGATCAGTCAGAAAAAAAAAAAAGCAAATCCTTTATTCATATATACATCAATGTTTGCTTGAAGACAGCACATAGAGGAAAAGCAGCAAGCTTCACTTGACAGTGGACTCAACACAGTCCGTGTTTCGGCCTATTCCTTCCTCAGGAGTTCTTACAAACATTAGAATTAGAATATACAAAATTATAATTAGAATCACTGCAACTTATATATATATATATATATATGTGTGTGTGTGTGTGTGTGTGTGTATGTGTGTGTGAAAAAGGCTTCGGCCAGCAAAGGTATTTGTTTGTGAGGGGAAGTGGCTAAGATGTGAAGCGAGGCGGTGGGGGGTGCGAGGTGGGGGGGGGGGTGCGCTGGGGCGACACTCAAAATGTGCCCCCAACCTCGGGCTCTGGCCCCCTCCCACCATGAGGTCTGGCTACGCCCCTGACTAAAATGCTAGAGACACCCATATATTCCTATGGGTGTCTCTAGCAGTAGCGCATGCTAAAAACTCTAGTGCGGCTTAGTGAACAGGTCCCTAAAGTACTTATATAGGCTTTTATGTGAAGCCTTTATGACAACCTTCATAAAAAAGCTTTCTAATGATGAATCCTTAAACACACTAGTCTAAAATACTTATATACCCCCATGTTTACAAAGCTATGCTAGCGGCAGTCAATGCGGTAATGCCGAAACAGCTCATTCACTTTGAATGGGCTATGTTGACATTGCCGCATGGCTTTGTAAACAGGGGGGGGATAGACTTTTATGTGGAGCTTTGTAGCAACCCCGTTTTTTTGTTGACCTTGTTTATCTAAAGTACATTATGCAGGCAGAAGAGAAGCAATGTTGTCTATCATAGGTCCTCTTTTATGGAACAAATCACCTGAGAAGTTACATTTGCTGACAGAATTTTCTACAATGAAGAAGGGACTGAAAACATACTTTTACTCTCAGGCATTTGCACCTTAGTAGGTAGATATCAGACTGTTTGTAAGAGACCACGGAGTTGTTTGTGATGTTATGTGTTATTTCTAACTATGTTGGTTTTATTGTTACCCGCCTAGTAATAGGTGGGCTAGAATTAAAAGAGAGAAATACCTAAGTAAGTAAATAAATAAATAAATAAAACAGCTCTTTCTAGTTTTACTGCTTTTTAGCAAAACCAAACCAGCATATGTGATTTTTATCTTGCTTCTGGGTGTCATGAATGCTGATAAATCTCAAGAGAACAAGTATGAAATGTTCTAGCAAGGACAATAAACCATGTATCTGCCATCCACAGAACTTCTTGCAAGACCTATTCCAGCAGCACAAAAAGCAAATTCCAGAGGCTAAACTGGATGAGTATACCCACACGATGGTGAGTGACAGAAGAAACCACTGTAGCTGAGAATGTTTGAACTTTTCTTGCTTTATGAAAACATTATAGAGTAAATTTGAACGCTGAGAGCAAATATCATAGCAAAATACTGCAAGACCATGCCAATTCCCTAGAGTGGAGATCACGAGTGCAGTGCATTCTTCTTTTCCATATTAAGCAACTAGTGAACTGGGAATCTCATAAACGTCTCTTGATGGAATTGAGAAAAAAGGGATGCTTCAAACTAGAGCTGTACTGAATGGCATGTTTTACTATTTGGCCGAATACGAATAACAGGCATTGAACTGTAACGTAACAAATAATAAAAGAAGCAATGTGAAACCAGAGATCAAGCGTTTATTTCAGTAGGATTTAGCACAGTAGAGCCCCGGATTATTCATATTTGACGTTAAATCACTATTTGTCCGAATATGAATAATGTATTCGGGACCTAATTGAATTGAATACAAATATTTAGCACAGCCCTAGTCCAAACGCATCCAAGTGATCTGGGGCTGTGCAGACAGGTTAGTGTCTTATTCCTAGAAGCATTCAAATAATTCCAAATGCAGGAATCTTCCTAGGTTGCGATACCTCCTGCTGAACCAGCATAAAAGATGTGAAGGGCAATTCTATAATGTGCACCTAAATTTAGGCACCAATAACATGGACATACTTATAAAATAGTAACACTTATGCACATGATTGGTGCCAATAATTGGCAGTTATGCTAATGAGCTAGATGCTATTCTAGAAAATGTGCAGTTGGGTTCCTTAGCGTGCAGCTGCATGGAGGCATCAACATGGGCAGAGCATGGGCGTAAACCACGAAAGGGCTGAACACAAGAGTCCCATGAAAAACAAGATGAAAACACACAGAAAAGTGGGAAACAGAAGAAAGCTCAAACTAACTGTGGGGCTTAAAATGAAAATATTTTAATTCATGAAACACATAAAAAGGTCCATTTGTTGCTGTAACATCAAACTAGTTGTGTGTGCCTGGTTTTGTGTTATCTCATATTCAGATTTGACCTGCTTTTCCTGTCCTCAGCTCCAGTTCCAGCCTTGCTCGTCTTCAGCTTCAGTCTCATCCCTGCTTGTTCCATCCCTTCTCATCCTCAGCTCTAGTTCCACCCCTGCCTGCCACCAACTCAAGCTTTGCCTGTCTTCAGCACCAATCTTGCTTGTCCCCAGTTCCAGTCCCAGCCTTGCCTGGTTTTTGCTTTAGTGTCTCGTCCTACCTGGGTGGTTCGCCTACCACTAGCCAGTATCCGACAGTGGTCCAAGGGCTCACCTTCCCTGAGATCATAACCGTGATATTCAAGTGCATGTCTACTGAGTTCTACAAAAAAAAGCTTTGGTCTGTGGTTCATTGTTGAAGACTGTTGCTGGGTTATAGGAGCAGAAGGGCAAAGGAACAAAAACGTGAGAAAACCCTGATGGGCCACAATATGATTGAGTTAAAAGCCCAAAAGAGCTACTTTTACATAGCTTTATCAATGTAAATAACTTACACCAGTTTGTTCTGATTGATTGCAGATGAAAATCTTTGACAAAAATAAAGACGGTCGATTGGATCTGAACGATTTGGCAAGGTAGGATTATGAGATACATTTGCATGTTTATAATAGATACTGCAACCTTATGCAGTGGTTGCATGCTGGAACTTTCCACAAAGATTGCGTGGTGTCACAAGAGAAATGAGAAGCTAGTTTCAGTTTCTCCCTCATTGGATATTCACACACATCATAAAAATTAAAATCCCAATTTGGTACTATCATGGATCTATGACTAGGGTCTATGTTCTCAGAATTTGGAAGGGGCTCATCTTTCCAATAGGAAAATACCTATATGTTGTTATTTTTTATCCAAGACATCCTCTGTACTGTCCTGTTAATAATCACTTCAGTTGTGTACCAAGAAAATGAAAAGGACACATTAGAAGAGCTATGTATCCTTTATACCAAACTTGGATTTAGAGCTTTGGTTATGGACCAGCCCAACAGTATTTCAGTGTTCATTTCTACTACTACTACTATAAATCACTTCTATAGCGCTACCAGTCGTACGCAGCACTTTATAATTGAACATGAAGAAGACAGTCCCTGCTCAAAAGAGCTTACAATCTAAATCAGGACAAACAGACAGGACCAAAAAGGAGAAGGGAAGGACAGACAGAAGGACACATAAGGATAAGATAAAAGTTACAAGTCAGGAGTCGAAAGCAGCATCAAACAGGTAGGCCTTTAGCCCGGATTTGAAGGCAGCCAGGGATGGAGCTAGACGTAATGGCTCAGGAAGCCTATTCCAGGCATAAGGTGCGGTGAGATGGCTCAGTTATTAAAGGCAGTGTGGAGAAACCTGTACTGCAATATATTTTATATGCAATTTTATTAATAAAGTTTATATACATCTTCTACTGATCTGCTTTGTTATCTTCCACTTTGGAGTTTGCAGATCGTTTGCCTTGTTGTTTCCTGAAACCTGTACTGCTTCTGTCTTTTCTGAACCAGCGCTGTACAATACTGGGAGATTTTAGTGTCCAGTGTCATCAGCCTTCCACAAGCACTAAAATCACTAGAAACTACATTCAAAACTAACACATATTTTTCTCTCAACTTCTTTAGTCTAATCCAGTGATTCTCAAACCTGGTCCTAGAGGCACCCCAGCCAGACAGGTTTTCAGGATATCCACAACGAAAATTCATGATCTAGATTTGCTTGCAGTGGAGGCAGTGCATGCAAATCTCTGTCATGAATATTCATTGTGGGTATCCTGAAAACCTGACTGACTGGGGTGCCTCCAGGATCAGGTTTGGGAACCACTGGCCAGGGGCCATGCACCAGCTCCTGCACACATTAGCCATAAACATGGCCACTATGAGGATGGAGGGTGGTTATATAACTGGGGGCCTCCAGTTAAGTGTGCCGATGCAGTACACTGAGCATTAATTCCATAACGGCATCTGAGTGCCCAGATCCTGTTACAGAATACTAGTAACCCACACTTAACAATTAGGTACCCACAGTTACACCAGCCATAGACCTTGCAACTAAATGTGGCAAAGATGCACGTACCTTACATTAAATTACATATGTAAGTGGCAGCCCTGCCCTACGCCACTCCCATGTTCTGTCCATGTGAAGCCCCCCTTGCAATTACACACTATGGGGAAAATTCTATAAATGCACCAAAACTTAGGCACTGATAAAAATCGGCACTTAGCATTATTCTATAAAGGTTGCTCTGGGATGAGTGATCGTTATAGAATAGCGCTGTGTGCAAATTCAACTTTGGGCATGACAACTTGCACCAGCTGAAACCTGGTGTAAATCCTGGTGTGCAATTTGGACGTGGATCCCCACTATTCTGTAATACTGTGCCCATCTTTAACCCACTCATGCCCCTCCCATGACCACACCCCCTTTTGAGTTATGCATAATCCAATTTAGGCTCCCATTGTTACAGAATAGCCTTGAGCAAGATTGGTGCCCAAATTATAATTAATGCCAATTCAGTAATTAAATCATTGGATCACATTAACTAACTACTTTGTGCACCGATCTAGTACCTGCGCCCTTTATAGACCGGGAGTATGTACCCTTATAGAATACCTGTCTGCCAATTTGCCACCATTTATGAGTATAACTGACAGTTTTCTTTGCATTTATGCATGCAAATGGTGCATAATTGTAAGTGCCCTGTTATTCAACTACCCTTTTAGTGTTGCCATTTAGGACTGGTCCCACCAATGAGCAACTACAGGTTTGCATATGGACCCACTTTTCAGCCTCTATGAACTTAATCTAATGAGGCCCCATAGCGAGTCTCTGCTTATAGTGGCACATCAATCCACATTCCCCACAGGCTACCCCTGTTTTCACTGTACAACAGAAAGTCTTCCTTCCTCCAGGGGCTGTAATCGCTATCTCCATTATACATAAGAACATAAGCACTGCTATAGTGGGACAGACCGAAGGCCCATCAAACCCAGTATCCTGTTTCCAACAGTGGCCAATCCAGGTCACAAGTACCTGGCAAGATCCCAAAACAGTAAAACAGATTTTATGCTGCTTATCTTGGAAATAAGTAGTGGATTTTCCCCAAGTCCATCTTAATAATGGCTTATGGACTTGTCTTGTAGGAAATTATCCAAACCTTTTTTTTTAAACCCTGCCAAGTTGACTGCTTTTATCACATTCTCTGGCAACAAATTCCAAAGTTTAATTACATGCTGAGTGAAGAAATATTTTCTTTGGTTTGTTTTAAATTTACTTCTTAGTAGCTTCATTGTATTCAAGCCCAAGTCCTCCTCATGGCAGAGTTGCTAGTTCTATCACCAGGAAGCCAATGCGCTTATTGTTTTACAGGCAGAGTCTTCATTCACTAAAATGTACAAAATGTACAAAAATGCTGTCGTTTTGGGCTTTTGCCCCTTTAAACATGTTTAGGGACCATTTGCGAAAAAAAACCAAACCTGTGCTACTTTAATGCAAATCCTTTAATAATGAGGTTCTATGAGGCTTAGGGCCCTGCTTACTAAACAGCACAAAGGGCATGTTAGCATTTTTGGCACACGCTAATGATTAGGATGCACTAAACACTAAGTCGCCTGTAGGAACATATGGGTGACTCTAGCATTTAGCGTGCACTAAAAACGCTAGCGCAGCTTAGTAAACAGGGCCCTTAGCATGCTAAGCAGCCCATTCTTTAGAATTATTTTGAAAACTGATGCATGAAAATGTGGGTGCAAACTGGAGGTAGTGGTGAGTGAATTCACATTATCTGTAGTTAATGCGTGGTAAGTGTATTTATTGTTCCTGCGTTAAAAGTATGGTAAGAAGTTAAACAGAGAAGCTTCACAGTTACTGTGCATTCATTTTGACCTTTAATATGTGGTAACTGCAAAATGGTAATGCAGCTTAGGAAAAGGGGGCCTATATATGAAATACTGAAGTGTTTTCACATTGGTTGGATATTTCTGTGTTTGAGCCAATTCACATACAGTTTAGTTATCTTTATTTTGAAGTTTTCTTTTGCTATCTACATTTTGTTCGCTCTGTAATTTCTTTTGTCTCAGTTGAACCAGGGCTGAGACACTGGGGCAATGTACTTTTATTTGCAACTACCCAGAATGTTCCCTTGTTCTAATATACCTTCTCTCCCATTGTTCCTAATCTGGTCATTGCAGTAGTGATCCTGAAGCTGGGAACCATGCACAAAATCTCCTTCCGGAACCCCGTATCATGGGCTCTAAAAAATTAGCCACCAGGTGTCACTTTTTTTTGATAATCATGACTTGCTTCTTGAATTCACTGTATCCCCAGCCAATGCAGAATTTGGAAGACCTGATGGGGGAACTGAACCAGGGACACTCTGAATGGCAGTGCACTTTGCCACTATGCTACTTGCTAAATTAATAATACTGCACATATTGAAGATTTTGCTTTTTGTGTCTCCAATGAAGGATTCTGGCACTCCAAGAAAATTTCCTTCTTCAATTTAAAATGGATGTGAGTAGAAGAATTTTTTTTTCTAATTTTATGCAGTGCCTGCTTATCCTGGTACTCATTGTTTCCATAGAAGACCTGCTTAGAAAATATATATGTTTGGGGAATTGTATTAACCTGCACTGTATAATGTGCTCAGAACATAAGGACTAAATTCTTATTCTCAGGTGCAAATAAAGTTTATTTTAGAAGGCAGTTTAGGGATTTTCCACAAGGGAAACATACCACAAGATAAATATTGTTAGCAAGGCAGAATAATTAATAGTAACTCACTTTGATTGAATCTCAGATGTATTCTTTCTGCTGCTGGTTGGAGTGGTGAAGGAGGTCTTATCTCTGTAGCTAGATGGTGGGTCCTTTGCTGGGGAGAGAAGTCTTCTACTCAGTGGCATTCCTAGCCAAGATGGCACCTGGGGCAGATCACCGATGCGCCCCCCCCCCCGGCGAAATGACACCCCCCCGGGTGCACGCCACTGGGGGGGTGCCGCGGCGTGCGCCTGTCGGCTCCAAAAAGTTCGCTAACTTTGCTTGTTCGCTGCAGGTCCCTCTGCCCCAGAACAGGAAGTAACCTGTTCCGGGGCAGAGGGAGCTGCAGCGAACGAGCGAAGATAGTGAACTCGGAGCCAGGCGCGCGCCGCAACACCCCCCAGTGGCGTGCACCCGGGGCGGACCGCCCCCCCCCCCCTTGGTACGCCACTGCTTCTACTTGCAGAGTTGATGGTAGTGGAACCTGGAGAAAGTCTTATCTTAGAGGTGTGTTTGAAGTCCAGCAAGGCCCGGAGAGCTTCAAGGAGGGCTCAGATACAGCAGTGCACGCAGTGTCCAGAGAGGGGCAGACAAAGAGTGTTACAGTTTTTATGAAATTCTTGTTGGGCTATAGGCTAAAGTCAGGTGGAGGTGTATTAATCCAATCAAAACCCAAGGATAGATGAAACTGATTTGTTCTGGTTGTTGAGATGGAGACATGGAAATGCTGATTTAGCTGGTCACATGTTTAAACTATATCATAAGGGTCCTGGCTGACCATGTGCTGTAGTACACACCCAAATGTACTTGACAAGTCAAGTCATTGTCTGGGAGTTTCAGGTAGATGGTCTGTCTGTTGTTACATCCAGCCTCAGGGCCGTGCCTAGGGTCTCTGGCGCCCCCCTGCAGACTATCAGTTGGGGCCCCTCCCCCCCCCCCCCCCCCCCCGGTGAAAATGATCGCTCACCAATTGCCACACTGACAGGAATTGTCAGCAATATTCTTAGAAACAAATTGCTATACATTGCAAAATAAGATAGCAGATGTAAATTCTCAAAGTGGACATATTCCAAACGCTAAAATGAAAATAAAATGATTTTTTTCTACCTTTGTTGTCTGGTGACTTTCTTTTTCCGATCATGCTGGCCCAGTATCTGAGTCTGCTGCTATCTGTCCTCTTAACTCCATTTCCAGGGCTAATTTATTTCTTTACTTTCCTCCTTTCTTCTTCATTTCTTGCTCTATATCCATTTCCAGCAATTTCTTCTCTCTCCCTGGGTCCTGCCCTCCCATCCATGTCCATTCTTGTCCCTCTCTGCCCTTCCCTCCTCCATCCATAGCTAGCAATCCTTCTCTCTCCCCTCCCCTCCATTTCCAGCAATTTGTCCTCTCCCTGGGCCCCCATGTCCATCCTTGTCCCTCTCTGCCCTTCCCTCCTCCATCCATAGCCAGCAATCCTCCTCTCTCCCCTCCCCTCCATTTCCAGCAAATTGTCCTCTCCCTGGGCCCCCATGTCCATCCTTGTCCCTCTCTGCCCTTCCCTGCTGCATCCATAGCTAGCAATCCTCCTCTCTCCCCTCCACTTCCAGCAATTTGTCCTCTCCCTGGGCCCTGCTGCTGCCCTCCCATCCATGCCTCTCTGCCCTCCCACCCATGCCTGCCATAGGCGGTCGGTGGCCCAACTGTTTGGGGAGGCTAAAGGGGGCGGGGTTAGGGGTGGGCCAGGGGCGGAGCTTATCTCCATAAGTGTTTGACAACACACAGAAAAAACATAAGTAAAAATAAAAGTCACAGTTAATACCTTTTATTAAATTTAGATATTAGATATGTATCATATGTCAAAGAATAGAGTGGTTGCTCAAAGCATATACTAAACACAATCGCTCAACTGCAAAACACTATGCACAACTTTGTGCAAA
The DNA here is from genome assembly GCF_901765095.1 of Microcaecilia unicolor. Lineage (NCBI taxonomy): Eukaryota > Metazoa > Chordata > Amphibia > Gymnophiona > Siphonopidae > Microcaecilia > Microcaecilia unicolor. Next base: position 46,538 of record NW_021963646.1, on the reverse strand, counting down.
AACACACTCAGAACCTTACTGTACCATAAATATTACACTGGGAAGACCCTAATACACCAATATACCACCATACGGAACATGCAGACCGTCAACAATATGAAACAAGGGATCATAATATCATGATACGTGTAGAGCCAAAAAACACCCTTTTAGGGTGGCTAGTGTTCACAATGAGCTCCTTTTATTAACGACCATATGTAGATCCTTCAAGAGGTAGTGTGTCATGATTTACGCTGTACACCCTTTCTGGTGTTTTGGTGCCAACTTAGTAAGGCCAACACACAATCTCTCCACTGCAAAACACTATATACAAACTTGTGCAAAACACACTCATAGCCTTACCAAACCATAACAGCACTAATTCCAAGGACAGGACGAGCTACAACCTTTATGTGTGGAAAGGCAGCACTATAATTACACCGGGCTCTAAAACACCAGTACACAACCTAGTGAAACCAAAATAAAACAAAAAGGGCTGCAAATACTTCACGCTAGCAGAATACTGCATCTTGATCACACATGAAAAACACATGGCTTAACAGATATGAAGGCAAAATACAAGAAGTCAGACTCAGCATGCAGCAATACTAGAAACATTGAAACTTACATGCAAAATATCACAGATGTACATTTCCAAAAGCTGACATATTCCAATTAATAAATTTTGAATAAAAAATGTTTTCTACCTTTGCTGTCAGAGCATTTAGTTTTTCTATTAGCTTGGGTCCCAGTGTCTTCTTTCCATTTGATATTTTTTTCTCTCATCATGTCCACCATCTTTCTGTGTCCTTATGCGTCCTGTCTACCACCCTATCCTTTCTCCAGTTTCAACATCTGCCCTCAAAGTGTTCCAATCCAGCCTTTAAATTCAGCAATTTCTCCTCCATCCATATAAAGCATTTCTCCTCACTCCCCTCCATCCATGTGCATCTACAACCTTTGTCTTCTCTCCCCTCCATCCATGTCCAGCATTTCTCCTCTCTCCCTTCCACTCCATCCGTGTGCATCTCCTTCCTTTATCTTTCCTTCCCCCCATCCTTGTCCAACATTTCTCCTCTCTTCCCTGCCCTCCACTCCATCCATGTCCAGCATTTCTCCTCTCTTCCCTCCCCTCCATCCATGTGCATCTCCTTCCTGACGTCCCTCCCCTCCATCCATCCATGTCCAACAACTCTCCATTCTCCCCTTCCCTCTCCTCCATCCATCCACCCATATCCTGCAAATTTCCTCTCTCCCCTGTCCCCATTCATCCATCCATGTCCAGAATTCTCCTCTCTCCCTTGCCCTCCCCTCCATCCATCCATCCATGTCCAGGAACTCTCCGTTCTCCCCTGCCCTCTCCTCCATCCATCTCCAGAAAATTTCCTCTCTCCCCTGTCCCCATTCATCCATCCATAGTAACATAGTAGATGACGGCAGAAAAAGACCTGCATGGTCCATCTAGTCTGCCCAAGATATGAGTTTATCTTGAATTTGTACCTGTCTTTTTCAGGGCACAGACCATATAAGTCTGCCCAGCAGTATTTCCCGCCTCCCAACCACCAGTCCCGTCTCCCATCACCGGCTCTGGTACAGACCGTATATGTCTGCCCTCCCCTATCCTAGCCTCCCAACCACCAACCCCTCTTCCCCCCACCTGCTCCGCCACCCAATTTCAGCTAAGCTTCTGAGGATCCATTCCTGCTGCACAGGATTCCTTTATGCATATCCCACGCATGTTTGAATTCCGTTACCGTTTTCATCTCCACCACCTCCCACGGGAGGGCATTCCAAGCATCCACCACCCTCTCCGTGAAAAAATACTTCCTGACATCTTTTTTGAGTCTGCCCCCCTTCAATCTCATTTCATGTCCTCTTGTTCTACCGCCTTCCCATCTCCGGATCCCATCTTCCCATCTCCCATCATCCATGTCCAGAATTCTCCTCTCTCCCTTGCCCTCCCCTCCATCCATCCATCCATCCATGTCCAGGAACTCTCCGTTCTCCCCTGGCCTCTCCTCCATCTATCTCCAGATAATTTCCTCTCTCCCCTGTCCCCTCGATCTATGCCCAGCAATTCTCCTCTCTTCCCTGCCCTCCCCTCCATCCATCCATGTCAGCAATTCTCTCCCCTGCTCTGCCCTCTCCCCTCCTGTCCAGTGATTTCTTCTCTCTCCCTGCCCTGCATCCATACATGGCCAACAATTCTCCTCTCCCCTGCCCTCCCCCCTACATGTGGCAGGCTGCAGCGTTTTTGCGAGGCAGCTCTGGCTCTCCCTCCTTCCTTCCTTGGTTCCCGCTCTGGCTCCCCGATCGGCAGCCCCCCCCCCCCCGCGTATTTTAACCTTTACTCTCCGACGTGGCAGCGATGTCAATCAATGAAGAACGCACAACAGACTCGTTTCCAGCTTCTCTCTTCACAGTGTCCCGCCTTCAGCGTCAGCGATGATGCATTTCCTGTTCCCGCGAGGGCGGGACACTGTGAAGAGAGAAGCTGGAAACGAGTCTGTTGTGCGTTCTTCATTGATTGACATCGCTGCCACGTCAGAGAGTAAAGGTTAAAATACGCGGGGGGGGGGGCTGCCGATCGGGGAGCCAGAGCGGGAACCAAGGAAGGAAGGAGGGAGAGCCCGAGCTGCCTCGCAAAAGCGCTACGCTTGTGAGGGCAGCAGGGAAGTCTGAAGTCCACGATTGGGCTGGGGCGCCGGGGCGAGGGTAAGCACTGCGGCGGCGCCCTTCAGAGGTGGGCGCCCCCCTGCGGCGCTTACCTCGCTTACCGCATCGGCACGGCCCTGTCCAGCCTCTTGGATTACTGTCAATATACCGACCCTGAATGGGGGTGATTAACTTTTCAGTATCCACCCAGCCTGCTTTTGTTACACTGGTTGACCCTTCAATAGTCCTATTGTTCCAGGCTATCAGTGGTCTTCAGGGGGAGGGTAGAGCCAGTTCTGCCTTCTGATACTGAATAAGTTGCATAGCAAAACACTTATCCAACAAAATCAGTAACTCTGAAAATTCATCATATCATATGCTACACTGTAACTGGACACCTCTATATAGATGCCCCAAGGCTATGCTGTGAGCAAAGTATCGAGGTGACTAACACTTACTCACCTGCAGTTATACTAGGCAAAAACCTGGCATCAGTGGGGACACCTAAATGTGGCAGGGATGAACATAACTTACAGTATTCTGTAAGTTACTTGTATAAGCGGGGGACCTGCCTATATCTCACCCATGCTTTGCCCAGTGTGTGCACCTCTTGCAAACTTGTAAGTTAAGCAGGTATTTGCAGAATAGTGCCAAGCAATCCTGTTAGCATATACCTAACCACACCTAAGTACATAAGTGCTAGTTGCATGCACTGTTACAGAATACTGCCATTTGCACACTTAACTTGGGCGCCAGCATTATAGGCGTTAAGTCTGGCACCCAAAGTTAGGTGCACCCTTTATTGAATAGTGCTTAGCACTGATATTATTCCAGCGCCTAACTCTGGGTGTGATTTACTGTATTCAGCCATTATTGGCTTTTACTAGCATGTTTTCCCTCTGCTTCTTTCCTTCTTAAATTTATTTGTAGCATTTTCATAAGCTATGGTGGACTGTAATACATTTAAAACTCGGAAAAGAAATACTTATGTGGTTGGACTATACCTCATGCTAGTATTGAGTCTGATGTTTGCCAGAGTCATACAGCAATGTAGGAAACAGTTTTTGCTGATGCGCCCAAATGTCTTAGGGGTCCTTTTACTAAGCTGTGGTACCATTTTTAGCTGCGGTAGAAATCAACTGGTGGTAAACGCTGAAACGCTCATCAGAATATAATGGGTGTCTCGGCGTTTACCACCAGCTGATTTCTACCATGAGGTAAAAACACTACCGTGACTTAATAAAAGACCCCCTTAGAGATTGGGGCAGTTTTGTCTTACATTTTCCTGTAAATTTACTATGAGACATGGAAGTACAAACTGTGTCTTTTTTAAGCCTCTCTAATTATTCTTGATAGATTAAATCAAACCATTATCATAAGTGCATAAGTATTGCAATACTGGGACAGACTGAAGGTCCATTACGCCCAGCATCCTGTTTCCAACAGTGCCCAATCCAGGTCACAAGTACCTGAGAAGATCCCAAAAAAGTACAATATATTTTATGCTGCTTATCCAAGAAATAAGCAGTGGATTTTTCCCAAGTCCATTTTAATAATGGTCTATGGACTTTTCCTTTAGGAAGACATCCAGACCTTTTTGTAAACCCTACTAAGCTAACTGCTTTTACTACATTCTCTGGTAACAAATTCCAGAGTTTAATTACACATTGAGTGAAGAAAGATTTTCTCCAATTCATTTTAAATTTACTACTTTGTAGCTTCAATGCGTGCCCCCTAGTCCTAGTATTTTTGGAAAGAGTAAACAAGCGATTTACGTCTACTCATTCCACTCCACTCATTATTTTATAGACCTCTATCATATATCCCTTCAGCTGTCTTTTCTATAAGCTGAAGAGCCTTAGTCGCTTTAGCCTTTCCTCATACAGAAGTCATCCCATCCCCTTTATCATTTTTGTCACCTTTTCTAATTCCACTATATCTTTTTTAAGATGCGGTGATCAGAATTGAACACAATATTCAAGGTGTGGTTGCACCATGGAGCAATACAAAGGCATTATAACGTCCTCATTTTTGTTTTCTATTCCTTTCCTACTAATACTTAACATTCTATTTGCTTTCTTAGCCGCCGCACAGTGAGCAGAGGGTTTCAACATATCATCAACGACGACAACGCCTAGATCCCTTTCCTGGTCAGTCACTCCTAATGTGGAACCTTGCATGCTTTCCCACATGCATCACTTTGCACTTGCTCACATTAAATGTCATCTGCCATTTAGATGCACAGTCTCTCAGTCTTGTAAGATCCTCTTGTAATTTTTCACAATCCTCTTCCAATTTAACAACTTTGAATAACTCTGTGTTGTCAGCAAATTTAATTACCTCACTAGTTACTCCCATCTCTAGATCATTTATAAATATGTTTAAAAGCAGTGGTCCCAGCACAGAACCCTGGGGAACCCCACTATCTACTCTTCTCCATTGAAAATATTGGCCATTTGACCCTACTCTCTTTTCTATCTTTTAACCAGTTTTTAATCCACAAAAAGACACTACCTCCTATCCCATGACTCTCCAATTTCCTCTGACAAAGTACCTCATGAAAGACTCCAAAGGCCTTTTGAAAATCCAGATACACAATATCGACCGTCTCACCTTTATCCACATGTTTTACCTGATGTTTTTGCCTCCAACGCAATCTTTTTTTCAAAGTCCATCTTTGCCTTCCTTATCAGTGCTTTGCATTTGACTTGACATCCCTTATGCTGTTTCTTATTATTTTCAGTCGGTTCCTTCTTCCACTTTCTGAAGGATTTTCTTTTAGCTCTAATAGCTTCCTTCACCTCACTTTTTAACCATGCCAGTTGTCATTTGGTCTTCCTTCCTCCTTTTTTAATACACAGAATATATTTGGCCTGGGCTTCCAGGATGATATTTTTGAACAGCAACCACACCTGATGTAAATTTTTGATCTTTGCAGCTGCTCCTCCTTTTTTTTGTCACCATTCTCATTTTATCATAGTCTCCTTTTTGAAAGTCAAAAATGCTAATGTATTAGATTTCCTGTGTGCGCTTACTCCAGAGCCAATATAAAATCTGATCATATTATGATCACTAAGAACTAGTTTTTTCCTTCTCTTGTTGGCTCCTGAACCAGCTGCTCTATAAAAGCAGTTCTTGATTTCTTCAAGGAATTTTAACTCCCTAGCATGCCATGATGTTACATTTACCCAGTCAAAATCGGGGTAATTGAAATCACTCATTATTATTGTGTTGCCCAGTATGTTAGCCTCTCTAATTTCTGATAACATTTCTACATCTGTCTGTTCATCCTGGCCAGGTGGATGGTAGTACACTCCTATCATTATTCTTTTCCCCTGTACACATGGAATTTCAATTCATAAGGATTCCAAGATGTGTTTTGTTTCCTGCAGAATTTTCAATCTATTTGATTCAGTGCCCTCCTTAACAAACAATGCTACCCCTCCACCAATTCGATCCACCCTATCACTACGATATAATTTGTACCCTGGTATGACAGTGTCCCACTAGTTATCCTCCTTCCACCAGGTCTCAGAGATGCCTATTATATCTAATTTTTCATTTAGTGCAATATATTCTAACTCTCCCATCTTATTTCTTAGGCTTCTGGCATTCGCATATAAATATTTCAAACTATGTTTGTTGTTCCTATTTACATCTTGCTCAGTAGTTGACAGTGTTAATTTGCAATCTTTTTTCTGATTTTTATTTAAGGCAATCTGATCTACCATGGTCTCTTTTGCAATCTCACTATCAAGATACCTTATCTTCCCTGTTTTGGTAATATCTTTGAAAGATACCGTGTTCTGAATCATGCGTTTTTGAATGACTGTCAGCCTTCCCCCAGGTTCTAGTTTAATAGCCCATGCCAACAGCCTGGTCCCACCCTGGTTAAGGTAGAGCCTATCCTACTGGAATAGGCTCCCCATTCCCCAAAATGTTGCCCAGTTCTTTACAAATCTAAAACCTTCCTCCCTGCACCATTTCCTCATCCACATATTGGGACTCCAAATCTCTACCTGTCTCTTGGGCCCTGCAGGTGGAATGGGTAGCACTTCGGAAAATGCTACTCTAGAGGTTCTGGATTTGAGCTTTCTACCTAAGAGCCTAAATTTGTCTTCCAGAACCTCTCTTCCACATTTTCCTATGTCATTGGTACCTACATATACCAAGACAGCCAGCTCCTCCCCAGTACTATCTAAAATTCTTTCTAGGTGACGCATGAGGTCCGCCACCTTGGCCCCAGGCAGGCAAGTAACCAGGCGATCCTCAGGTCGACCAGCTACCCAGCTATCTACATGCCTAATAATTGAATCACCAACTACAACAGCCATCCTATCTCTTCCCTCCTGAGCAGTAGCTCCTGGAGACACATCCTTGGTGTGAAAGGATATCACATCCCTGGTGTGCTGGTCCTGTCTACAGGATTACTTCCAGCTGCAGCAGGATGATGTTCTCTTTTTAGAAAACCTCCCTCCTCCAAGGCAGCACAGGGGCGTATGCCTCCTCTATGTACCTCTCTGTCTCCCTCATCTCCTCCAAGTCTGCTACTCTAGCCTCAAGAGAATGGGCTCGTTCTCTGAGATAGGAGCTCTTTGCATTGAGCATACTCAGACCTCTCACCAACTTAGACACTGGGACACTCAATGCAAAAGACTGGATAGCACCCCTCTTACTGTTGGACTACTGTCTGCATCTTAGTATTATAGAGTTGTTTAATTAAAACTTCTTAAGGTACTAGGGATATCAGATGAATATAAAGAGCCTTAAGATTGGTTTAATTTGTAATTTATTTAATGTTTGCTTCTCAGAAACGAGTTAAATGTAATTAAAACTCTAATGAAAACTCCCTGTTTTTCTAATTAGAATAATTGACTATAAATGAATAGTTGAGCTAGGGATGGGTGGGAGATCAGGAGGGTGGATGGGAATAAGTACCAAACTAGGGCTTCTATAGGCTATCTGTTAATGCTGTGGCAGAAAATTCAATTTTTTAAACTAAGGGGAAAAGGGTATGGAGACTAGCTAATAACGTTTGCTTCTTCTTTTTTTAAAATTCTGTTTTTATCAATATCCTACAGTTCCTCTTTTAAACCCAATCTTTAAGTTACCAAGCATAGAATAAAATAATGTCACTTACCCACAGAAATGTCCTCTTCTCTCAGAACTTCTCAGAAACAAAGTTAAGTAGGACCTTTCCTCTCTATATAGTATGGATTCTAAGGAGACTGTTTCAAACCCTTTGAAGCTAGCCCAGTAATCAGATTGCCCTTTGCAAATAATCTACTTTGTTACACCTTAACTAACATCTAATTCAGGTCAGTAGCAGTGCTACCTCTCCAGCAGGCAAGAACAGAAAATAACTTTCTTTTAGGACAGTTTAAGCCTTGCTACTATCCTTTTTATACTCTTGGCTGTTAATTTTCTACCTCTAGAGAAAGATTCAGTTTAAAACTATGGCGGAAAGGGTTGTACCCTATGGAAACTAGTTAATAATGCTTGTTTATCTTTTTCTGTTGTTGTTTTTTTTTTTTTTTTCTAAGACTGAACTAGGCATTACTGTTAATGCTGTGGCAGAAAATTCAAGTTTTAAAACTATGGGGGAAAGGGTATGGAGACTAGCTAATCACTTTTTTTTTTAATTCTATGTTTATCAATATCCTACAATTCCTCTTTCAAACCCAATCTTTAAGTTACCAAGCACAGAATAAAATAATGTCACTTACTCACAGAAATGTCCTCTTCTCTCAGAACTTCTGTGGGAAGCAGCTTCTAAGTAGTAGTTCTGGGTCTGAGTTGTAGCCTTCTATATACTTTATGGCATTGTTATAATATCTAATCTGCTTGGTTTTCTTTTATTTTTTTTTCTTCTCCTGTTTTGTATCTCTTAGCCCCCCCCCCCCCCCTCCAAGTCATTAGGGGACTTATGGATTTATATTTTAGATATTATTGTTAAATATCATATGTTTATTTGTCTCCATTTTCCCTTTGGAAATTTGATTGAAATTTATAAATATATATTTTTCAATGCTCACAATATTTCCGTGAACATTTCTTTTTGTACATGTGCAGGCTAGTAGTAAAGAGGAAAGAAAGCGAGATTTTGAGACGATCTTTGCACACTATGATGTTGTAAGTATTACCTATTTGTTTTTTGTTTTCACTTGCATTCTTCTAAATAGCAGAAAGACTTTCTTTGGCATATGTGCATTATAAACACCTACAATTAAATATGCTTTGTTAGGTCAATGTAATAAGATGTGATCTTGCAGAACTAAAATTGTCTGCAAAAAAGAGGTAGGGGGTCAGTTGCAGAGGGAGTTAAGTAATGGGCTACAATCTTGAAGAAAGGAAAAGGGAACAGGGATGGGATGGGATGTGATATACTGCCTTCAAAGCAGTTTACATATTATATACAGGTACTTATTTTGTACCTGGAGCAATGGAGAGTTAAGATACTTGCCCAGAGTCACAAGGAGCTGCAGTAGGAATTGAACCCTTTCTCCCTGGGTTCTCAAGCCGCTGCACTGAGACCTGAGTTCTGCTTGCTTTGACCTCCTTTTTGAGTCTTTGGGTAAAGTCACTATGGGGCCCTTTTACTAAGACACGTGGAGGGGCATAGTCGAACACGAACGCCTATCTCCATGGGCATCTATGTCTGAAAACGGGTATGTGAAGAGACGGGACAGACCGTATATTCGAAAAAATGGACGTTTTTCAGCTGGGCGTTTGTTTTTTTTAGCGATAATGGAAACTAAAAATGCCCAGCTCAAAAACGTCCTAATCCAGGCCACGATTCGTAGTACACTCACCCCCCTGACATGCCAGGACACCAACTGGGCACCCTAGAGGTCAGTGTGGTGGACTTCAGACAATGCTCCCACATGCATAGCTCCCTTACCACGGGTGCTGAGCACCCAACCCCCCTCCCCCAAAATCCACTACCCACAAATTTACAACACTACCATAGCTCTTAGGGGTGAAGGGGGCACCTACATGTGGGTACAGTGGGTTTTGGAGAACTCCCATTTACCAGCACAAGTGTTACAAGTAGGGGGGGATGGGCCTGGGTCCACCTGGCTGAAGTGCACTGCGGTACCCACTAAAAGTGCTCCAGGGACCTGCATACACGCAGGCCTCTAGGACTTGTTGCTGCTATATAACATTGGCACACCAGTTGACACCTGAAGACTAATCTCTCCGAAAACGTCCTTTATTAGAATAAGCACGCTTACTCACAGTTAACTGCAGATCAGAGGTTGTGCCCCACTGGCAACAAGTCTCCCTGGTACTGAGATGAACAGTAGGTCAGAACTGGCAGAATGGTGTACAATGCCCTCTTTCAGCCACATTCAAGGTAAGAACTAAGTTCTGTAACGTGGCTAACACATGAAAGGGATCTAAAACTGGCTTACAAAAATGGCCACTACCTCATGGACTACCAGAAACAAAACAGGGCACACTCTGACCCAGTAAGCAGGGGGGAAAGCACCATGGGAGTAGAGCCTACCAACTACCAACATCGTGAGCATTTGCCACAAGCTACTGGAATCACGGAGCCCAATACCCTACACCCACCACAATGCATTGCTGATGTGACTCTGCAGTGCGCATAACAGAAAAGGTGTCACACTCACCCGAGAGCCACATCAGAACCAGGGAAAGGCTGTCAGAGGATAGAACACATTCTGCTGTCAGAGAGGTGGGTACGGCATTTGAGGCTGGCATAGAGGCTGGGAAAAAAGTTATTAAAGTGGGGTTTTTTTGGTGGGAGGGGGTTAGTGACCACTGGGAGAGTCCGGGGAGGTCATCCCCGATTCCCTCCAGTGGTCATCTGGGCAGTTGGGGCACTTTTTTGGGACTTGTTCATGGAAAAAAAAAGGGTCCAAAAAAAGTGACCCAAAATCGCGGTAAAAACGCTTTTTCGATTATCAGCTAAAGACGCCCATCTCTCCTCAGCCGATAACCACGCCCCACTTCCGCCTTCACCATGCCTCCGACATGCCCCCATCAACTTTACCCGTTTCCGCGACGGATTGCAGTTGGAAACGCCCAAAATCGGCTTTCGATTATACCGATTTGGGCGCCACGGGAGAAAGACGCCCATCTCCCGATTTGGGTCACAATATAGGCATTTTTCTCTTTCGATTATAAGCAGGATAGGCACCTATGCGCATACAACACGCGTCAAATTAGAATTACCACCCGGCTACTGTGTGCACCTGGTGGTAATTCTAATTTCTATGCATGTCCAATATGCCGTGTGGCACTAACCGGGCAGTAATCGGCAGTGTACGCACACTGATGATTACCGCCTGGTTAACATATGAGACCTTACCGCTAAGTCAATGGGTGGTGGTAAGGTCTCAGGTGCAAAATGGATGCACGCTGATTTTTATTTTGCCGCACGTCCATTTTCAGGGGGAAAAAGGCGTTTTTTTTTTTTTCAGGTGTGCTGAAAATACATAGGTCTACACCAGCACAGGACATTTTTCAGCATACCTTAGTAAAAAGACCCCTATGGGCCTTGTGTGCCAAACATTTTTCCCATAGGCATAAAATAGGAGGAAACCTTCAGGTCATTATTCAAACCCAGTGGTGTGAATTTATTTTAAACACCATACATACATTCAGCACCACTACATAGAGAGATGACAGCACTGAATATACATAGAAAGCATGTGGCACTAGCAACTACGTGTATTGTGGTGATATTACGCCACGATTGGTTGATATCCCAGCGCCTAAAACTATGCAGTTCCATTTATTCCAAAGAAAACATGGCGTAAGTCCCGGTGTGTAGAGTTGGGCACAGAGGACCATATTCTACAACTACGCAGGTGGTTATTTGAGAAAGCGTAGTCACGATACAATTCACTAAAATATGTCTTTATGTATCCTTCACATTTAACAATATTCATTGCTTCAAAAAGATCTGAAGGAGTTTAATTTAGTATTAATTCTCTGTTCTGTTCTAGGTGCTGATTAAGTTTTGCAAATTGTTTGTTTTTTTTATTCCTCCTGAATTTGTTTCTTGGAACCCAATTTAAGTGGACTTGAGTGTTAGCAATTATGTATATTATACTATACTAGTAAAAAAGGCCCACTTCAGTTTTTAAGGAAACGGGCGCTAGCAAGGTTTTCCTCGTAGTGTGTATGTTTGAGAATGTGTGTGAGAGTGACTGTGTGAGAGAGAGAGAGAGAGAGAGAGAGAGTGACTGTGCGAGTGTGTGTGTGTGTGACAGAGAGTGAGTGAGTTGGGTGCGATTGTGTCTGTGAGAGAGTGTGTGTGTGTCAAAATGACAGTGTGTGCGAGTGCATATGTGAGACACAGCGAGACTGAGAGTTTGCTGAACCCCCTTCCCCTCCCCCCTTCCACCTCTGTCTGAGTTCCTGAAACCCCTCCCACTTCTTCACATGTGAGTTCCAGGACCCCCCTGCCAGTTCTTCCCATCCCCCCTCTCCCCTCCCCACTCCACCTCTCCTCCCTCTCCGAGTTCCAGGACCCCCCTCCCCCTCCTCTTCTTCCCTTCCCCCTTCTTCCCATCCCCCCTCTACCCCCTGATCCAGGACCCCCTCCACTTCCAGTTCCAGGACCTGCCCCTACCCTTCTAGTTGATTTCCAGGAATCCCCTCCCCCGTGTCGTTTCAGGACCCCCCCTCTGTAGCTTCATGACCCCCTTCCCCCTGTGTCGGTCATGACCCCTCTTCCCTCCCCTGTCATTTCAGGACCCCCCTCCTCACCTCCTGCACGTTTTTACCTCCCACACGCTTCACACAGCCTCTTCTTTCGCTTCTGTTTCAGCTGTTCCGACCTCACGAACAGCCGAAACAGAAGCGAAAGAAGGACCCCCTTCCCCCCCCCAGTGTCATTCATGACCCCCCTTCCCTCCCCTGTCATTTCAGGACCCCCCTCCCCACCTCCTGCACGTTTTTACCTCCTGCACTGTAGTCCCACAAGCTTCACACAGCCATAGTAACATAGTAGATGACGGCAGAAAAAGACCTGCACGGTCCATCCAGTCTGCCCAAGATAAACTCATGTGTATACCTTACCTTGATTTGTACCTGTCTTTCTCAGGGCACAGACCGTATAAGTCTGCCCAGCAGTTTTTCCTGCCTCCCAACCACCTGTCCCGCCTTCCATCACCAGCTCTGGCACAGACCGTATAAGTCTGCCCTCCCCTATCCTCGCCTCCCAACCACCAACCCCTCTTCCCCCCACCTGCTCTGCCACCCAATTGTAGCTAAGCTTCTGAGGATCCATTCCTTCTGCACAGGATGCCACAGCCTCTTCTTTCTCTTTTGTTTCAGCTGTTCGTGTGGTCCCGCCCTCACACGAACAGCAGAAACAGAAGCGATAGAAGAGGCTGTGTGATGCAAATGACGTCACTAATTTACTGCCGGAATCAGACCACGGAGCCACGGTCCCAGGCAGAGACCGAACGTTGGAGGTGAGAATTATTATATAGGATTACTTGAGAATTGTGATTTATATAACACTTTACCGGATCAAGTGTATAACCTTGAATATGATTTAAAATGTAAAAATAAAATTAGAAAAAAAAAGAGAAAGCATAGTCACAATTTGCATGTATAAATACTCAATTTTCATGTGCATATTGCATATAAAGACAAGTAGGCAAAATCACGTTCATCTGCTGCAGAGCTAATGTAAATGAAGATGCATACTTTATGCATGTATGCACATGCATTAAGGTATTTCAGAATCTGTGCACGTACTAGTGAACTCTGTCCATGCTCTGCCCAAACTCCACCCCTGTGCACTCCCGCTGGAAAAGTATGAACTATCATGTCATGGTAAGTACTTTTTCCCTGTCAGCTCTGTGCCTAATTTAGGTGTCGGGATTAACGCCAAGTAAAACGTGGAGTAAATGGCTGCGACTAAATTTGCAAATCCAAGAAGACAGGAGGAGCCTCCACGGAAAGTCAAAGCAAAACAGCAAAAGTAGAGGCTGACAAATGCGCAAACCAATAGGGAGATAATCTCAAAAAACAGTTTATTCAGAATATTCATATCAATATCAAGGACCTGACACGGTCCGTGTTTCGGCGCCTGAGGCAGGCGCTTTGGCGCCGAAACACGGACCGTGTCGGGTCCTTGATATTGATATGAATATTCTGAATAAACTGTTTTTTGATGCGACTCAATTTGGTCATGTGGAGAGGCTCTCAGCATAATTCTGTATACCGTGCGGAAATTTAAGCCTATTCTATCAAATTTAGACATACTTTAGAGGATACGCCTACACACATTTTTTTTCCACATGGAATTTTCAGGCGCCATATACAGAATCTAGCCCATTAAGTCGAATTTCAATATTTCTATTAGAAATCATACTGGATCCTTAATTTCTTCTTGCTGAAGCCTTAGAGTTACAATAGGTCTTTGCCATCACAGGTGAGAATACCTGTAGGTGAATACCTAAGATACTGGGTGGGGAGGGGATTTAATTCTGTACAGGTCACCTACAGTTAAGTGCCTAAAATATGTAAACTAAGTATAAATTCTATATCACCAATACTAGTTTAAGTCCACATTTACAGGCTTAACTTTAGGCACAATTACTTATGTCTTATCAAAGGCTGGTGTAAATGCGCCTGCCTAAATGCCATTAATAATGTATGTGACTAACAGTATTCTATAAATATAGCGCATAAGTGCTAGGCACTCTCCAGACCTATCTGCGTCTCTCTCACATCCACACACCCCCAGCAGGTACACGCTAAAGGATTTGCTAACCCCCAAATTCTATATATGGCGCTTTAAGTTGTGCATGCTAATTTGGCCACATGGCCATATTAGCATGCACAATATAATTGATTAACAAACCAGTCAGTGCTGATAATTGGTACTTAACCAATTAGCGGCACTAATTGGCTTTAATTAGAATTTACGCACACAACTTTTTATGCATATTCTATAGCACAGTGCATATAAATTCTCATGCATGCAGTTGAAAAGTCAAAAAACTATGCACAGTATAATAGAATACACCCAATCTGCGCCTAACTTAGGCACAGGTATTTAGGCCTGGTTTTAGGTGGCCTAAATGGGTGCGGCTACATTTTAGTTGCAAGAGTGGCACGAGGATATTCTATATACTACACCTAACTTTAGGCATAGTTTATAGAATTACTCTAAGCGCGTGGTTTTTCAGCACCGATTTTTAAGGCACCATTTATAGAATTTGGCCCTATGGCTATAGAATTATGACTAAGTGTAATTACACACATAAGAGCAAATTAATGGAAATTAGCACCAATCAACTGCAATTATAAACAGCAGTATCGATTAACTTAAATGCGTAACGAACTATTCTATTACCTGCCCATGCAATTTTTTTATGGCACTTCACTTCCTATAGGTTTGATTCTCATTCTGTTATTTTGATCGTGATACATCAGTGCTTTTGCAAAGGATCAATGCAGGAGGCCAGGGTGTAAAAAGTTATCTCATTTACTTGGCTTTTCAGCTGTTTTGTTTTTCTGTCAGAGTCAAACAGGAGCTCTTGAAGGTCCTGAAGTGGATGGATTTGTTAAAGATATGATGGAGCTTGTCAAGGTGAGCTTGAAATGGTTTATTTATTTATTTATTTATTTATTTATTTATTTATTTATTTCAACTTAATTTATCATCTAACGTAGAAGCCCAAGGCAGTGTACATATCAAAAGGAAAAACGTCATTAAAAAGAATACACAAATTCATAACATAAGAATTTCAGATTACGACTTAACATGTAAAACATTAAGGGGGTCATTTGTTAATATGTGAAGGGCATGTCCGTAAACTGAGTGCTAACATTTATGCATACATTATAATGTTTGGAATACTAGCATTAACACAAGGAAGCAGGTGAAAACTTGGCTGTTCAACACACACACCCACCATGTTTATCCACTCCAACCCAAAGATAATATTCAAGCACCTTTCTGTCCTCATATGCAACTTTCTTAAATTAATCCCCTTATTTTCTTATTCTTGTCACTCTATCTTACCTATGTATATGTTCCATCTTTGTATATACCCTATGCTGTCTATTAAAATTATTATTATTATTATTAGCATTTGTATAGCGCTACCAGACGCACGCAGCGCTGAACACCTGACACAGAGAGACAGTCCCTGCTCAATTGTACAATAGTAGTAATAAAGCTTACAATCTAAAAAAATACAGACTAAGATGTTTTCTTGCGTATTGTGTTGACATGATAATGTAGCATACTATGCAATACTTTGTATTGTTTGAATATTTTTACTGCTGTACTTGCGTATGTTTGGCTTATTCTCGCCATGAGTAAATTCCTTCAAAAAGGCAGTAAATAAATCTTAATAATAAATAAATAAAATAGCACATAAGTGAACACTGTACATGCCAATATGCCACCTAATCACAATTTTGCAAATACCTGCCTAACTTACATAGTGCATATTTGCAAAGCTGCATACCAAGGGGAGGCACATGGGCGAGACTCCCATTTACACATGCAGCTTACAAAATCATGAATGTTACACATGTCCTTGCCACATTTTATATTCAGAACCAGGCAGCAGAAGAAGAGGCTCTGGCCTGATGTGCAGCTGCTCTTCTTTCCTTCCACTTCTGATCAGCACTAAGATGGGGATTAGGGTGGGAGGAAAAAATGTGCATGTATGCGTGAGTACACATGTGCAATGGAGGTGCCGCTTTGGAGAGGGGGAGGAGGGATGAGTAGACAGCCTGCTTCTAATACCAGCTCCTTTCCACAACCCAACCAAGCTGCACGTGTTCTGACTGTACAACCTAGACGGCAGGTCTGATTTCTTTTAGTCGCATTGGCAATCTGGCACCTGGAGTTTGTTGACCCCTGCCTTAACATACTTTAGTAAACGAGGCCTCAAAGTCAGTCATCACCTAAAATTATTTAATACAAAAAACAAGGCAATAAATCAAAACTTGACTGATCTTGTACAGCAAATTAATTTTAATTAAAAAAAAAAACATGTATAGAAAAGTGGCTCAATTCTCCAATTAGTACTCTAGGGATGCAGCCCAAAAATTTCTGTTTTATTTTCCTGTGTTGTTCACATGG
Organism: Microcaecilia unicolor; assembly: GCF_901765095.1. Taxonomy (NCBI): domain Eukaryota; kingdom Metazoa; phylum Chordata; class Amphibia; order Gymnophiona; family Siphonopidae; genus Microcaecilia; species Microcaecilia unicolor. The sequence goes on along the minus strand of NW_021963646.1, from coordinate 29,809 downwards.
ACTTTCATTTAGTTTGGGTTTTTAATTTTCTTTTTATTTGAATTTAGATTCAAATGGGCTTTTTTTTTTTTTTTGCAGTTGGTCCGTGTGTTCTTTCACGCTCTTAGGGCCTTAGTGTGGGTGAATGATTGTTCATCATCAACATTTCTGTTAATACGGGGTATCCAATAAGCATGGGCCCTTGCCAGAGTTGTTTCTTCTTTCATTGGAGCCTTTCCTGCATTGTGTTTCAGCCAGGGCTGACATAGCTGGCTGGGAGGTTCTATTTTTAAAATAGAGTTTTGGCAGATAATTTGCTGTCGCACCCTACAGAGCCACACCTTATGGAAGAGCTTGTGGACTTCGGTTCTATTTCAGGCCTGAATAATTTCTATAGTGCTACTAGATGTACACATTTATATGCAGATACTTTCTCTGTCCCTAGAGGACTCATAATCTAAGTTTCTGTACCTGAGGCAATGGAGGGATAGGTGACTTGCCCAAGGTCATAAGGAGATGTAGGGGGAATTGAACCCAGGTTACCAGGATCAAAGCCTGCTGCACAAACAATTAGGCCACTCCTCCACTCCACTCTACTCTACTTCACTTACTCTTTCCCAGCTTTGGTTTTAACAATGGTGGGAGGGCTCTTTTCCTCTTAATTGGGAGTGAGGTGCATAACAATAATAATAGTATTTATATACCCTGTAACCATATAGCAGTTTACATAATAATATAATAATAATAAAAGCCAAGAAAGTCACTTGGCATTACAATCAATTAAAATACAAAACACATTTTAAAAAGCTGAATCAACACAATATTACAACAATTCTTATTCTTAAAGAGAAAAGCTAGGAAATAATTAACATGAAAAAATATTTCTTGAATAATACATTTTTTTAACTTTTTCTAAAAGAGACATAAGAATAGGATTGTTCGAAACAACCCTAAACGTCCTTCCACATTTTTGGAGCATAATAAGCTAAAAGCTTTTTAAACATCTTAAGTCTTTTTCTACCTTTCACTCAGTGGAATGCAAACAGGGGGGAAAATGTTGATCTTCTAGTTCTGTTAATATTTGTGAACTAAGACTTTATAGATAACACAGGCTCTCCTGTTGGAAGTGTCTCCTCCTTTCTCTCTCAGGTACGGTAGCACCTCTTCAAATGACTTTACTCCCAAAGCTTCTGAACCTCTTGCAAGCCCTCTGTTGTTCTTTTTTTGGGGAAGGGGATATGGACAGGATGAACAAGCTTTTGCATACATTTTTAATGGAAGGGTAAAAAGGCTAGGGCTGTTGGTCAGGCCTTTCACGTCTTGAGAGCTGTAATACGACCTGCCTCCTTTATCATTTATGGAACTCGTTATCTGACTCTGATCCATATACCCTCTACTGATTGAGAGAAATTTGGTGACTCCTCTGCAATTGGAGTTTGTGCTCCATACTGGGGCAGAGATGCTGCCAGGATAGCTTCGGAGGAGGGCCTTTTCAGTATGTCTGGTGCTTCCTCTGCTCATGGCTGACACATAACCTGGAGCACAGGAGAACAGACTGCAGGAGTGAAACAGTCGCACTGACCACGGACCCTGAAACCTTGGCCATTGTTGGCCATGGGAAAGAAAAACAGACTGTGCCACTGCAAAGATAAGTTTCTGTCTATAAAGATTTTAAAAAATATTTTTCAATCAATATTAAAGAGACTATAAGAATTTGTGGACAGGATGCTGGGCTCGATGGACCCTTGGTCTTTTCCCAGTATAGCATTACTTATGTACTTATTTCTATGCCAGTGATGAGAGCGAGAGCTCCGTAAAGTTGAAAGTCGTTGAGCTGTGAATAACGGAGTCACTTGAGGATACTTGAGGCTTTTCCTCCAAGCCTTTAAGATAGCAAGTAAACAACTTCACGCTAAAATGAAATAAAAGGATTTCTGTAATAAGCTTTTGCAGTAATGCAAAGACAATGGGCCCTAAGACAGGCCTTTTATCTTTAAAAGTTGTCCATAATGTATAACTGATCCACTCCATCCCCAATCATTCCCTAACAAATTCTCCCACCCTAACAGACTCCCCCAAATAGTATTTCCCTGAATCAGACACCCCGTCTCAATCCATCCCCATCTCAATCCATCCCCCTCCCACTGGCACCTACCAGAGTCTCGCTGGTGTCTAGTGAGGGAGGCAGGATCTATCCTCTGTTGCTCCTGCCCTGTAGACTGCTGAGTTCAGAATTGCATCACTTATCAAGTTGCCAAATAAGAGTGCACACACAGCTGGAATTATTTTTCTATGAATAACACATCTTGCAAGGTTAAAAGCAACATGCCTTATTCATTTTTCATAATAAGGTGTTTTGCATGCTTTGCTTCTCATGTTGTGCTGCCAAAATGTGCACTCAAGGCAAATAACACACAATTCTGTCCTTTAAAGGCAGTTGCTTAGCCAAAATAGTGTGCTATTTCCTTAGTGCATGTTAGCAACCACCTTTCTTTATCTCTAAATATAAATTTGTATAGGAGGAAGGTAGCATTTCTTTAAATTGCAACAGTGCATCAATAAATCAGCTCATTTTGGGATGAAATTAAGAACACAAGAAGATGCTATGTAAAACCACAAAATGGAATATTGCATTTGATTTTGCAAACTAACTACCTTGCTGCTCCCGTGATCAGGTTATGCCAAATATACTACTACTTATCATTTCTAAAGCGCTTCTAGACATACGCAGCACTGTACACTAAACATGTAAGAGACAGTCCCAGTTTGACAGAGCTTACAATCTAATCAAGACAGACGATAAGGACAAAGAGTAGCAAGATTCCGGAATCCAAAAGCCTACTACTACTTACTATTTCTATAGCGCTACTAGACATATGCAGCGCTGTACACTTGAACATGAACAGACAGTCCCTGCTCAACAGAGCTTACAATCTAATCAGGACAGACACACAGGTCAACAGAAGGTCATTCCCTTCTTCACTATCTTATCCTGTCTATATGTTCCATCTTTGCTTACACCCTATGCTGTCTATTAAAATGTTTTATTGTGTATTATGTTGACATTGTAATGTATTATACTATGCCATACTTTGTTTTGCGGTTTGAATATTTTTTGCTGCTGTAATTTTCTGTCGCTTATGTTTGATTTATTTTTGCTGTACACCGCCTTGAGTGAATTCCTTCAAAAAGGTGGTAAATAAATCCTAATAAATAAATAAATAATGGATAAGGACAAAGAGTAGCAAGATTCCAGCATCCCAAAGAGTACTACTACTTGTCTTTTCTATAGTGCTACTAGACGTACGCAGCGCTGTACGCTTGAACATGGTCACTGATTCCACTGTCCTCCTTTTCTAATGAAGCATTGCTTTTCCTTGCAGCCAAGCATTAGTGGTGTGGATCTCTGCTCAACAGAGTTTACAGTCTAATCAGGACAGACAAACAGGACAAATATGGGATTAGGGAATTACTTAAGGTGGGAATAATAAAACAGACATGGGTACCGAACAAGTGAACAGGAGTTAAAAACAGCCTCAAAAAGGTGGACGTTTAGCCTAGATTTGAAGATGGCCAGAGATGGAGTTTGACGTACTAGCTCTGGAAGTCTATTCCAGGCAGTGGCATTCCTGGGGGGGGGGGGGGGGCTGGCACCCGGGGCGGATCGCCGATGCACCCCGCCCCCCCCCCCCGGGTGCAGTGTCCCCCCCACCCGATGCAGCGCGGACCCCCACCCGGCGAAAGGACACCCCCGTGAAGGACCCCTCCCACCGGGTGCACGCCACTGGGGGTGTGCCGCGCGTGCCTGTCCTCCATTGTTCCATGCTTCTTCTCTGCCCCGGAACAGGAAGTAACCTGTTCCGGGGCAGAGAAGAAGCATGGAACAACAGAGGACAGGTGCGCACGGCACCCCACCAGCGGCGTGCACCCGGGGCTAGGGTTACCATATGGCTCCCTAAAAAGGACGGATTGAGCCAGCCGGGTTTTACTTCCATTGCTTTCCATTGAAAGCAATGGAAGTAAAACCCGGCTGGCTCACTTACTTCCATTGAAAGCAATGAAAGTAAAACCCGGCTGGCTCAATCCGTCCTCCTTTTTCTGGAGCCATATGGTAACCCTACCCGGGGCGGACCGCACCCACCGCCCCCCCCCCCCCCCCAGGAATGCCACTGATTCCAGGCATATGGTGCATCAAGGTAAAAGGAACGGAGTCTGGAGTTGGAAGTGGTGGAGAAGGGTACATATAACAGAAATTTACCTGATGAATGGAGTTCCCGGGGAGGAGTGTAGGGAGAGATAAGTGGAAAGGTACTGAGGAGCTGGAAGATTAGCTTTGCTAAGTATAACTTAGCACAGCTAATCTTCCATAGTTCTAAGAGAGCAATTTGAAAATTTCATGAACACAAAGCTTCTGTGGATAGAGGATGTGGAGCAGTAAATATTTTTAAATGCAGGTAAAGATGACTGAACTAAAAACATCCATTTGTTTGCTCAGGGTGGCAATGTATCAGTGCTATTTTGATGCATTTCCTGCATCCCAATCGTGACAGTATTTCTCCAGTAAAAGATATTAAATGGTCACTGATTCTACTGGCCTCCTTTTCTAATGAAGCATTTCTTTTCCTTGCAGCCCAGCATTAGTGGTGTGGATCTTGACAAGTTCCGCCAGATTCTTCTCAATCACTGTGATGTGAACAGGGATGGAAAAATTCAAAAATCAGAACTGGCATTGTGTCTTGGGCTTAAAGTAGCCCCTTGAAATTGAATGTAGTTCTGCATTTACGATTGTTTTTGTTTCTCTGTAAAACCTTAATGGTGGTGAAACGATATCAATGTTCTGCTAAAACTCTGTGTGACCGTGTTGAATGTGGAAGCTGCGGGCATCTAATCTGTCTACTCATAGTACTGTTGCATGCAGATCTAGAAATCAATGTTGAATGCATAACTGAACCTCTGAATCTACGAAAAAGTATAGCTCAAGAAAGACATTACTTGCTGAATTTATAATACTTTTAAATAAACAATATTCAGAGGAAATGATCAGATTATCAACATGCTCCCTTGTAACAAAATGCATAAATGTAACAGGTTCTGATTCCTTACCTGTTTAGGAAAAGTTACTATTGCCTATTTCAAGATAAGCTTGTCCTCCGTGAAAAAGGGAGTGAACTTTGCCTAGAATTTACTATCATTCTTGTTTCTATAGATGGCTCTGTTATGTGTGTTCCATTTTTGGTTAAATGCAGTATATGCAGCAGTGTACTGTTCTGAGCATATGAATTTTGCTTTAATTAATATTTGTGAATTTATGCCGTTTGTGCAAAATAAAATTTACATCTAATGATCTATGATATTCTGCTGAGTTCTTTATAGAAGTCCAACTTTCACGCATTGACAAGAGTAGTGCCTGTGCTATAAATGTAAATGGTACATTTATGGCATTATTTTAGAAACATACCCACATGTTAATAGCACATTTAAACCTCTATCTTGCATATATTTAAAGGGTAAGGCAAAAAAAATGTAAACCCCTAGAGTTTTTTTCTCAGCAACCGCTTGGAAGTTCAGCGTGAAATTTTACAGTTTTATTTATTGTTACTATCTACATTTATGTGCTGAATAGAATGAGATTGCCTTTAAACACAGCGAAGTTATAGGCTTTTTAGAGTGACCGCCCACTGAATTTCGCACTTTCAAAAATGTTTGCACTCTAAAACTACTATTATTTGGGGGGGGGGGCAAAATGGGGTACCAGCTTACTGTTGTTAATGATATCACAGTGACATAGACTTTTGTCTGGGGAGTAATGTTAGAGGCCTATGACAAGTTCCACCTAAAGCCAAAAACAATTGCCAAACTCAAGGAAGTGCTGCAGATGATCTTGGACAGCTTGCCACAGGGACCTATCGACAAGGCTGGACGAAATTCCCAAAGTGACTGAAGCTGGGGGTGGACACTGAGCATTCACAGTGACTGCAAAATTCTGACACATTGTTAATTGTATCGTTTGAATGACGGTTTTTGACAGTGTTTTAGTTTGAACATTTTTAACGCGCAAAAATTGCTAGGTAGTAACGCTAAAATGTCAGTAACATCAACGTAGCTTAAGATAATTAGTTGTTTAACAGTAGTAAGTAAGTTTGATGAAGAAATAAGTATGTAAAATTTCTCTTTGAAATTCTAAGCAGTTGCTGAGAAAATGGCAAAACAAACTCTACGGTGTTGCTTTTTTTTACCTGTATAAATGCCAAGTATAGAAAGTCACTATTTGCACAGTGTTCCATTCCACAAAGAGGTTCCAAAGGGGCATGGTTTAGGCATAGCATGGGCAGGACTAAAATCTACATGTGTATCCCCTGTTTTAAAATGAGAATACCAGTGTATGGAAAAAATTCCACATCGGGATTTACACCTGCTCAAAGGTACACACAGTTTTTTAAAAAGTGCTTGTTTTCACCAGGGCTTTACAAGGATGATTAAGGGTGTCATTCTCTCTATTAATCCCATGCAGTGCTATCTCTAGACAGAAATATTGGGGGTAGCAACAGGGGGCAAGCTTGGTATGGAGGGAAGCAAGCCAAAGCTATATTTCCACACATCATAACCACCTACCACATCACACACCCCTCCCCTATCCACATTATTAAGTTAGCAATATAAGACATCAGGGCCTTCATAAACTCTCCCTTTCCAGATAGTTTCAGCCATTATAACTGATAGCATCATTCAACAGATTCTTCTTGTGGGAGTGGTCTGGATTCTCTGCAGGATTGGACAGATCCTCAATATAAACCTTACACCTTCAATTGTGTATCACAAATTCCAAATTTCCCCAAAATAGAGGTATCCCCAGTGGCGTACCAAGGGGGGGCGGTGGGGGCGGTCCGCCCCGGGTGCACGCCACTGTGGGGGTGCCGCAGCGCACGCCTGTTGCCCTGTCTCAGTCCGAGTTCGCATTGCAATTCGCATGTGTTCAGTGCTCCCTCTGAGTCTGCCCCGGAACAGGTTACTTCCTGTTCCGGGGCAGACTTAGAGGGAGCAGTGAACACATGCAAATTGCGAACTCGGAGACAGGGCAACAGGCGCGTGCCGCGGCACCCACCCAGCGGCATGCACCCGGGGGGGTGTCATTTCGCCAGGGGGGGGTCGCGCTGCACCCGGGGGGGGCACATCAGCTTTCCGCCCCGGGTGTCAGCTAGGGTCGGAACGCCACTGGGTATCCCTCTTACAAACATCGTACAAAAATATTCAAATTGTGATTATCACCTCAGGATCTGCACACACACCTTCCACTGTTAGACTTTGTTTACATCAGATGGGGTTTTTGTTTGTATGGTGACTCTACAGGATGTGGAGATCACTAGTCATGTGCATTTTTATGTGGCAAGGGCCAGACACTTTTCAAAATAAGACATAATGAGCCAAATCACCTGGACTGGATGGTATGCATCCAAGGGTACTGAAAGAACTCAAACATGAAATTGTTGATCTGCTGTTAGTAATCTGTAAACTGTCATTAAAATCATCCATAGTACCTGAAGTGGCCAATGCAACACTAATTTTATAAAAAGGTTCTAGGGGTGATCTAGGAAATTACAAACCAGTAAGCCTGATGTCATGGCTGGATAGTAGAAACTATTATAAAGAATAAACTTATGGAACACATACATTAACATGATTTAATGGGACAGAGCCAGCATGGATTCAGCCAAGGGAAGTCTTATCTCAACAATTTGCTTCATTTCTTTGAAGGCATGAATAAACATATCGATAAAGGTGAGCCGATTGATGTAGTGTATCTAGATTTCCAGAAAACTTTTGACAAAGTTCCCCATTAGAGACTCCTGAGAAAATTAAAGAGTCATGGGATAGGAAGCAATGTACTGTAGTGGATTAGGAATTAGTTATTGGACAGAAAACAGAGGGTAGGGTTAAATGGCCATTTCTCTCAATGGAGGAGGGCGAATATTGGAGTGCTGCAGAGATCTGTACTGGGACCGATGCTATTTAATATATTTATAAATGATCTGGAAACTGGAATAACAAGTGAGGAGATTAAATTTGCAGATGACACAACACTATTCAAGGTTGTTAAAACACATGTAGACCATGAAATGTTGCAGGAAGACCTTAGGAAATTTGAAGACTGGGCATCTAAATAACAGATTAAATTTAATATGGACAAATGCAAAGCCTAACTGAGGCTTCAAGGCCTACTCAGAATGTCAGTTAAAGACATCTGGGAGATTTTGTAATCAGCCCTGACCTCCCCCCTCCCCTTCACTAGTCTGGTCTCTGGTGATTTGAAAACAAATATACAACTCCCTACAAAAGAAATTGCAAAAGCTCCTGTAGAAAGCCATTGGTCAGAAATGAATATTCATGAGAGAGATTTGCATGCATTGGAGGCAGTGCATGCAAATCTCTGTCGTGAATATTCATTGTGGATATCTTGAAAACCTGAGTGGCTGGGGTGCCTCCATGACCAGGTTTGGCAACTACTGGTTTACTACTACTACTACTATTTGACATTTCTAAAGCGCTACTAGGGTTACGCAGCGCTGTACAATATAGCTTTATCGTATTGTAACATGGGGTTAAATAAATTAAATGTTTTTTTTTAATACTTACCTGGGGGGGCCGGGCCAGTTGGAGAAGGCAGTGAGGTTTTTTTTAGCTGTTCTGGGCGACGGGGGGGGGGGGAGCTGGATGTTGGGGCCACTGCAGGAGGCGAAGGCGCCGTATCTAAGCGCTGTCCCCAGGTGAAATCGCCAGTTTTGGGAGATCAGGGGATGAGTGTGCACATCCCTGGAGCAGGAGAGATGGGGCCAGGTCCAATCGTGGACACTGGGACGCCGAAGAGCGGGAGAGGGCCGTTCCGAGGCCTGAAGATTGAAGAAAATGGCCGGCGGGTAGGGAAAACGTGCGGGCGCGCTCCCGACGGGGTGCGCGCCACATGCACAAATCGGCGGCGTGCATCCATGAAGAAAGTTCCGTTTAGGCCCAAGCCGGGGCCTAAATTTTCGGACGGAGCTCCGAGGGTTTTTTTTTTTGTTTTTTTCGATTTTTGGCTCCGTTTTCGGACTGGGACGTCTGGGACCAGAACCAATGATAGTCGTCGAGGGAGGAGAAAATCAGCGACAAGGTAAGGGGTTTTTTGACCCAGAATTTAAATTTATTTATTTTTAAATTGTGAAAATGCGTTTTTTATTTTTTAAAAATCAGGGGTTTATCAGATTTTAATTTTTTTTGCATATTTGGGTTCGGGATATTTTTCTTGATTTTTCTGTCAGATTAGTTTTTGATTTTTAATTTTTTAAAGGGGTCTTTTGGAGGGGTGCTGGTTTTAAGGGGTTAATTGCAGTTTAAATTTTTAATTTCGACGTAGTAGGTAGAGGGGGGCGTGATTGAATTTTTGAGGTAAGTTTTGAAATTTTTGGGGAATTTTAAAAGGGGTTTTTGGGGGAAGATGTTGGGGCATGTATTTTAAAGGTTTAAATTTAAATTTTAAAAATATAGCCAGGTAGGGGATAAAAGGTTTATTGTGTATGGGAATTTTGGGGTACTTTGAATAATGTTTAGTAGGGTTTTTATTTAATTATATGATTTTCCTATTATTTCCTATGGAAAATCATTGTTTAAAATGGAGATTTAGCACTGCTGGCCAACATTCCGTTGGTCAGCAGTGAAGCTTAGAATTTTGAGGGAAGTAACTGATTGGCTGGGGAGTGGCCGGAAGGCTGCCGGAGGTTCCGTATCCTAGGAGACGGAGTTTCTGGCAGTTGGCAGAAGGAGTTGGGACAGCGAAGAGAGCAGATGCATGTTGCGTGAGTGGATATTGATTGAGGTAGAGGAGGATAGTTAGGTTAGGATAGGATTGGGAAGGGGTGTATGATTAAAAGGGAGTTCAGTGAAGGAATATAAAAGGAGAAGGGGTGATTGTGTTACTGTTTTGGGGTTTAGGGATTTTTAGGAAATTTAAAGGTTTAGGGGGGAGATTGGGAATAGGATTGTTGGGGTGAGGCTTACTAGAATTTGTTTGAGTGTGTGATTTTATGCTTTGAAGTTCGCGTATTAAATGTTTTTAAATGATTATTGAAAATATATCTATTGAGTGATAAGATGTGAATTGAAAGTTGTTTGACTGAGTAGGAGTTAGGTTAGTACAAGCGTGTGATTGAGTAAAAACCTGAAACATCCACGATACTCCTTTAATAGAATAGGGCACAAAAAGTACATAGATTAGGGGATCTAAGATAGGGAAGTTTGATTATTTTGTGTTTTAAGCTAGTTTGAGTCCCAGTATTCCTTAATAAAGAAAGTGTTTAAGGTCACCAGGAGAAGGAAATCTGGAATATAGATAAGGAGCTAGGGTTTTTCTCCCGTTTAAGTTATTTAAGATAGGTTTAGGAAGAAGACACAGAAGACGCTGCATCATCTAAAAACAACGGGCCCCCACGCAAGAAAGACCTTTGGTGTGAAGCAAGAAGTGGGACTGAGCTACGCACTGAAAGGGAAGTGACTTTCAAAAAGAAAGAAAGAGGGTAGAAAAGAGGGGTACTTGCCTGGATCCTTCGGGAGGGTTGAGTGTAATTCTGAAAAACAAAAGGAAGTTGACACAAAGTATCAATTCTTGAAAACTTTGAGAATTTGAGAGAACATTGTTCCACATTTTCTTTTAGAAAGTGACAGTTAATTTGATAATACTTATCTGATATCTTGCAGCTGAGAGGTGAAGGGTACCTGTTGACAACAAAAGCACAAGTTGAATGAATCTGACATTGCTGTATAATAATAGCCTGATATTGTAGCATAAATAAGGGATCTTAATTTAGGGTTTTTAAAGAGTTATATTTTCCTGTTTTGTTTAACTTTTAACTGAATAAAACAAATTTATTTTAAACACCGAAGCTTGCTTCTTTCAAATCTGACCGAGCCCAACAAATTAGTTTTTTTTTCCTCCCATCTCTAGCATAGACTTGGGATGAGGATAGTGAACTGTATCCTGTCCCTTTGCTCCGGGGTGGTTGACATTCTCCTGGCTCGACTACAGGTAAAAGGGGAACTCTGTCACCTAAAAGCTAAAGATCAAGCTTCCCAGAGCAGGGGGTCCGGATTACAGTATATTTAGAAGTTCCTGCAATTTTTTAAGAGCACTCATGTATTTTTGGCATTTGCACACACAGAAAAAGTTAGTTCTTTGGAGGTTTTTGAAACTGATGAAAGAAAATTGGAACCGTATAGAGAACAGACAATATTTAAAGTCTGACTCACAGGTTTCTGAGGTCTTTTTTCCTCCGCTTTTCAAATATATTTGTGGATTAGTTTTCCACTAGAGGGCAGACTATTCAGTGTTTGATTAGATCTTTCGGTGTTTCACTTTTGCAGTTAACAGAGGACCACGTACTACCTCCTAAACGAGGCGTGAAGTGCTTCTATGCTAACTCCACACAAAGTCCCATGTGCCCACACTACTGATTGTCGCAGGGCACGCCTACTCTATGCCCATTGACACGCCTCCCATGTTTAAAAACTAGAGCGGGATTGGCTGAGGCATCAGTGCATCCCATGGCACTGCTTTTAGGCCCACAGTAGGCATGCATTACTACCTACCTTGGCTTAGGAAAAGGGCCCTTAAAACTGCAGTAAAGTCCCACATTAAGCCACAGTAACTGCAATTTTTTTTTCCAAATAATTTTTATTTTATTATCATAAGAATCAGAGCGATAACAATGCAGCAAATCAAAAAGACATCAAAGAAATGACATTATGAATTGTACAAGCTTTTTCAGAAAGGCTGCAGGATATAACCAATAACCAGTTCGGGGAACCAGTAGTAACAGAGACAGAAAAAGAAGAGCAAATAGAAGAGATAAACTCAGAGCTAAAAGATCAGGAAGGGAAGCACAATCCACAAAACACTACAGGTAGATATGACACCAGTGGCACAGCTATGGGGGGGGCACAGGGGCCTGGGCCCCCCAAATTGGCTGTGGGGCCCCTGGTTTGGCTGGCGGGGGTTCCCAATCCCCTCCAGCTGAAGTGTTTGTCCAGCGCTGGTCTCCAGCTCTCCATCGCATTGCCTGCCCTGCTCTTCCCTTCACGTCATGTGAAACTTAGCATGCACGACACTTCGAACATGCTCAATTTTATTAAAACGAGGCAATATGGCAGAGAGCAGAGCTAGACAAATGCTTCAGCTGGCGGAGGTTGGGGACCCCCTCCAGCCAAGGTATGTGAGGAGGCAGCAGAGACGGTGGTGGTGGGGGGGTGAGGAGGTGGGCCAAATGTGCCCCCTCCCACACACACCTTGGGCTGTAGACCCCCCCCCCCCTCCCCATGTCAAGGCCTGGCTACGCCACTGACACACAATGTGCAACAAAAGGAAAATTTTTGTATATAAATCAGAACAGTGGAAGCTGACAATGGACTAAGTTAAGAGGGTATAGAAGCCTGAAAAAGAGGGCCCCAAAAAAGAGAGTATCTCCAGGGTTTGCATTTCTGTAGCCAGACACAATCTTTTGTTTTGCCATTAAGTAGACAAATAGGTTGTACTACATGATGCTTTGAGATCCCAGGGATCCCTTCATTACATCCCTTAGTGTTAATATACAAGGCATAGGCGTAGTGGGGGCAGATCGCCGCTGCACCCCCCCCCCCAGGTGCAGACCAACACGACACTCCCCCACCGGCGTGGACCCCCCCGGCATAGCGCCACCCCGACACGGTCCCCACCTGTCTACAAGCTCCATCCATCTGCAGCGCTGTTGTAAAAATCACTTTGTCGGCCCTTCCCTCACTCACTGTGTCCCGCCCTTGAAGAAATAGGAAGTTACGTCAGAGGGCGGGACACAGTAAGTGAGGGAAGGGCCAACGAAGCGATTTTTACAGCAGCGCTGCAGATGGATGGAGCTCGTAGACAGGTGGGGACCGTGTCGGGGGGGAGGCGCTGCACCGGGGGGGGGGGTGGACGGATGCACCCCCCCCCCCACCTGTTGACACCCGGGGCGGACCGCCCCCACCACCCCGCCCTTGCTACGCCACTGATACAAGGTGTAGTGTGTAAGAAGAGGAATGGGTGTCTCCAGGCTGGTCACACTATTAAATGAACATGCAAGCTCAGCAACCAAGTTTAAAGCAATCTTTGCAATGTTTTGATCAGGATAATTTTTTTTCTTGTCTGTGCGGCAAGAAAATGTTGTTAGCATTAATGTAAACAATTATCAGCAGTTGTTCAAGCTATGTGGCTGTGAGAGACACATCTGTGGTGTTGTAAGAATAAAATTGAATTTTTTCAGCATTTTTAATTACTACTGTTATCCTTGAAATACATGCAGACTGCTTAATGCTCGGTGACAACTGTTGCACTCATTTAACAGAAATTAGAAAGTTGATCTTGTGAACTAAGAGTGTCTAGGAGGGACTTTGCCATATAATTACAGGTTTTAAGGTGTCGCAGCTATAATAAAAGCCAATTGCGCACGAGACATGCCAACTGGTAACGAAACGCTGTAATTTTGAAAGGCCTTCAGCTGCACCTGCTTTCTCCAGAATTTCAGGCAGAATTACATCTCACAGCAAGGAATACAAGAAGTGGAGAGCACAAAGGAGTCAGGAGTCATAACACACAGATGAGGGAAGAGCATGTTCAAGCAGGGGCAGCAGCTCTCTGAACTGTGTGCCATGAAAGTTGTGCTCATTTGGCATAACAATTACCTCTAGTCCAGAAGATTCATTACTATTCGGCTCCCTGTGCAGCCCCTGCTCCAGCTCTGAATACCAAGGAGTTTTATTGCTAGAACTACCTCAGTACTAAAGGATGTTAAGCCCTTATAGGGGAATTCTATATATGACACTGAATGTTAGGTGAGGAAATGCATTCTAATAGATGCAAGGTGCCAGAGCCGGTGCAAGGATTTCTGGAGCCCCCCTGCAAATCTATAAATTGGCGCCACCTGCGAAGTTTGTCCCCGCCCCCACCCAGTCCCATCCCCCCTCTTCCCATAGGTCCAGCCCCCCCCCCCCCCCCCCACTTCTCCTTTCACTCCCATGGGTCCATCCAGCACTTTTCTCCCTCCCTCCCTTCCTCTTCTCCACAGGTCTCACTTACAGGTTCCTGCAGCCAGCAGCGATTCACAGTAAGAGAGGCTGTCTCCGTGGCCTTCCTCTTGCCGCGTCCCGCCCTCTCTACTGCAACTCCCTGTTTGGCATCAAAACAGGAAGTTGCACTAGGGAGGATGGGACGCAGCAGAAGGAAGGCCACAGAGACAGCCTCTCTTACTGTGAATCGCTGCTGGCTGCAGGATCCTGTATGTGAGACCTGTGGGGAGGAAGACGGGAAGGAAGGAAAGGATTTTTTTACTGTGGGAATAAAACGTTTTACCATTTCCAAAGGGCAGTAAAACGTTTTGTTCCCGCATCTGCGGTGATTGTTGGCATGATGGCATTCTCCACAGGCCGCTGGCTCTGCAAGGTGCCAAATCAGGGTAGAAACAGCAGATTCACATGAGAACACACTTATGCACTCATTTAGAGAATAGCGCCTAAGTGTTTCCACATGGATCTACAAAGGCGGTGTGGTCATGAGAGGGGTATGGGCAGGTCAGGGGCATTCTGTTACAATGCACGCAGTGTTATAGAATAGGATTTACACCTGATTTCAGTGGCTGTAAATCCTCGCACCCAACGTTGGGTGTAGATCCCGGCACTACTCGCTATTCTATACAGGATACCAATCCTGTTAAGGAATACAGTTCAGTAGTAATTTGTTTTAGTGCCAAATTTTGAGCACCATTTACTGAATCCAGCCCTTATAGTACAATTACTGCAGAAAAATATTTTATTTATTTAGTTATTAGAATTTATTTACTGTCTTTTTGAAGGAATTCACTCAAGGCGGTGTACAGTACAAATAAATCAAACATAAACAATAGACAATTGCAGCAGTAAAAATATTCAAATAACAATACAAAGTATGGTATAATCAGGGCATTTTTTGAGGGGGTACTTGGGGGTACTGAGTACCGGCACCTTTTCCATTTTCTGCTAAAATTTTGACCCATGGACCCCAAATTTCAATGAAAGAGCTCAGGTTCTACATACCAATTCTGCCTTGTCATAGATTCTGTGACTGGTTACAGGGGGCCTGGCTATTATGGGGTGGGCCCCCACAGTGATCACCTCACCCCTGAAGGGTGGCCTAGCATTTGAGTACCGGCACCTTTTTGCTAGAAAAAACGCACTGGGCATAATATACTACTTATCAAAAATGAAATTGCTCTAAGTTTTGGCTTTAACCCAGACCATAATAGAGATCATAGATTTTAAACAAAAGAAACCTCAACAGCCTAGGGTGCCTACAGAGATGGTCTCCCTTTGTTGGCCTTCCCTTTAAGTGCTAAAGCTTTAATAGCACAGGGAACCCCATAATGGGAAGAATCAGATGGATATAGGCCCCAACAATTTGACAGATTCAATGAGACTTGGATTGAGAAAGGATTGTTTTTCCCAAACCCACTGACTGTTCGCCAAGCATATCAAGCTTATGTATGTTTTTAAGGAAAAACTGATCTGGGTACTACTTACAAGTTACCAGTGGCTTTTATTAGCTAACGGTTCCTGGACTGATGGGAAGACAGCTCCCCGACGGAGGTTCTGTAAATTGCGATGATTGTAGGGAGGCCTGGGAAGAGGGGAGTATATCCCGTCCAAATTGATGCTGTAGATTATTCCAACAATAAGACAGTGTGCCGGGGTGCCAGTGTGCCAGGGTCGCTTTACTCATACTACCCCTCTCCTCAAGACCCTTCACTGGCTCCCTATCCGTTTTCGCATCCTGTTCAAACTTCTTCTACTGACCTATAAATGTATTCACTCTGCTGCTCCCCAGTATCTCTCCACACTCGTCCTTCCCTACACCCCTTCCCGTGCACTCCGCTCCATGGATAAATCCTTCTTATCTGTTCCCTTCTCCACTACTGCCAACTCCAGACTTCGCGCCTTCTGTCTCGCTGCACCCTACACCTGGAATAAACTTCCTGAGCCCCTACGTCTTGCCCCATCCTTGGCCACCTTTAAATCTAGACTGAAAGCCCACCTCTTTAACATTGCTTTTGACTCGTAACCACTTGTAACCACTCGCCTCCACCTACCCTCCTCTCTTCCCTCCCGTTCACATTAATTGATTTGATTTGCTTACTTTATTTATTTTTTGTCTATTAGATTGTAAGCTCTTTGAGCAGGGACTGTCTTTCGTCTATGTTTGTGCAGCGCTGCATATGCCTTGTAGCGCTATAGAAATGCTAAATAGTAGTAGTAGTAGTAGTAGTATTAAGGCCAAATTTTTCCCAGCTACTTCTTGGTGCACTGGATATCCTGGGTTTTGTGCGCATGGCTCACAGACACTTGGTCGTAAGAAAAAATGGACCAAGTAAAGTTGGCCAAGTGCTCGTCAGGGACGCCCTTCTTTTTTCCATTATCGCTCGAGGATGCCCATCTGTTAGGCACACCCCAGTCCCACCTTCGCTATGCCTGCAACATGCCCCCAGGAACTTTGGTTGTCCCCGCGATGGGAATCAGTTGGAGACGCCCAAAATTGGCTTTCGATTATGCCGATTTGGGCGACCCTGAGAAAAGGACACCTATCTCCCGATTTGTGTCAAAAAATGGGTGCCCTTCTCTTTCGAAAATAAGCCTGTTAGGGACAAAGTTTGTCCCTGTCCTTGTGGGCTCTGTCCCCGTCCCCATCCCCGTGGTTACTGCGGGTCCCCATCCTCGTGTCATTCTCTACTATCATGACGTGCTGTTGCCTCCTCCTCTGCCATCTTTCCTCTTTAATATCACATGGGCCAAGAGGTGCTGTGAAACTATGGAGCTTTGAACTGTTCCAATAGCAGAAGAAAGCCAGGAAAGCAAGTAAGAAATGCTGCTTGCTTCCTGCTGGACGACAAAGCACAAGGGACACAAGCGATGGAATGGGCCACCAGGTCCAAAACTGGTCAACTTTTTGCCCTGTATGGCAAATATAGCTAGCAGGCCAGTTTTCTCGTAAAGATTAGTGCTTGGTGTCCTAGCCACAATACATTTTGTAAACATTTCCTTTCATTGAATAGTCTTGTTACCCCAATCTTGTGGAATCCATCAGATGATTTCTGTGAGTTTATAAAGAAGTGTTGTGATGAATATTTTGGAATCAATGAGTTCTCAGACAAGACTTTTATTTGACTGCATGCATTTATATGGACCACAGACAGATGCCCGTTAAGAAGTTCCTTTAGTTTGGGGTGGAATGTCTTTGTTTCTAAATATGGAAAATAATAATGCATTTTGCACCTCAGTATCCTCCAAAAAGGGAGCAGCGGGCTATAATGTCGTCATCATCATCCTTTGAAAACAAAGGCACATAAAAAGTGACCTTATGAGAAGAGAACAGGCCGGCTTTCAGTGGCACTATGCCGCACTCCAACTGAAACACAGACTGTTGAGACAAAGAGCAGTTTTAGACAGATGTTAAGACTGCCAATTTGAGAAAATTATACCATTTCGACCTTTTTGTTTTAATGCTATTTTATGATTAACTACAAAAATATCACAGCACTGAGGTTCTCATAGTATAATTGGATAGTTCAAACTTACTCATGACAAATTACTCAGGGTGAAGTTAATTTTAGCACTGATTGTTCGTTGAAGACTACTTTTAGTTCTAGCTGCTGTCTGTGATGTTACATGTTATGAGTCTCTCTGTGTCTGATAATTTTTTTTCTGCCTTTATCCCTTGCTCCTCAGCAATGTTTGGAAATTAATATTAATTGCTAAAACCTCAATTATTTGCTCCACTTGGAATTCAAGATGCAAAATAAACAAAAACACCCCTCCACAGATAGGATTTCCAGGAAATTCCCATGGACTTTGGATTCTGCAAGCAGAAGGAATAGATTTTCCTCTTTCCATACACATCATATTATCTCCTTCATCCCAATATCTAAACAGAATCCTCTACCCCTCTCTTTTTCTAATTTTTAAATTGTAATTTGCCAGGGGAAGTTTTACCTGGACTGGTGGAAGATAAATGATTGCTAAATCTTCTGTTTACCTGGAGCACAATAAAAATGCAAGTACATTTTAGAACACACCCTTCTTTTTCTGTCTCTCTTCACTCCCCTTCCAGTTCCTACAGAAGAAAAATTATTATTACCACAGCTTAACAAAGAGGAGGGGCCTCCTTTTTACTGATCCTCTGGTATAAACCAGAAAATTGCTAGTTCTCATCCTGGTGAAGATGTTTCCTTATCATCTTTCCCATCCAGAGCTTTTCCAAAATGGCTGTACAGAAAGGGCTAAAAACTCGATATTGCTTTGCTCCTAAAATTGAGAAAATAGCACTAGAACCAAGTATTTTAAAGTTAAATAATGTGAACGTCAACTGCCCCAGGACAAGTCGTAGACTTTTACTACAGACAATGTTATGGGGCTACTTATCATTGGTTCAATGGTAGACTAAAAATCTGGAATGGGGAACAACTCCCAATTATAGGAGAAAAAAACCAATACAGAAAAAACTGCTAATTTAGTGTTACCTCTTGAGTTAGTACATGGTAGCAGCTTTTTCTGTATTGGTTTTTAATCTCCTATAATTGGGAGTTGTTCCCCATTCCAGTTTTTTTAGTCTACCATTGAACCAATGATAAGTAGCCCCATAACATTGTCTGTAGTAAAAGTCTATGACTTGTCCTGGGGCAGTTGACGTTCACATTATTTAACTTTAAAATACTTGGTTCTAGTGCTATTGTCTCAGTTTTAGGAGCAAAGCAATATCGAGTTTTGGGGATTTTCCATTTGCTCTTTCCACGTGTGTGTGTGTGTGTGTACAGAAAGCGCACCAGTGCTAGAGCAGGCATCATGAGAGGGTGGGCAGGATACTATTTTTTATGCTGACTTGTTGTAATCTGCTCTGCACAATTGTAATAATTGAGAATAGCATAATCAATTGAATATTAAATTAAATTAGGGTCTTTAAGATGATCCAGCAATTTAGACTAGAGATAATGGGGTCCCTTTTACTAAAGTGTGGTAACATTTAGCACTAATCCCCTATTTCTATAAAGGTTGCCAAAAATTGCTCATGCCCAATGTACACGTGCAATATAATTGAATAACGAGGTAATTAATGCCAATAATTGGCTTTTTAACAAGCAATTATTGGCACTAATTAGATTTAATTGGAATTTATATGTGTAAATTTAGGCACCAGTGAAAAAAGGGGGCACAGAAATGGGAGGGCCATGGGCAGAATAGGGACATTCCTAGCATTTACACATTGTTATAGGAATAAGGAGGGATATGCGCCCAATTTAGGTGTGTACATTTGCACTACGTTTCAGTTGGTGCAAATAACCGCACTAAAGCATAATTCCCAGAGGTAAGCAGTATTCCATATACCAAGCCTAACTTTAAGTGCAGCTTAAAGAATAGCACTTTTTCAATGCTGATTTTTCTTTGCCAGATATAGAATTCACCTCTAAGTGGGGACGTTATCAAGGTGTAGTACAAGAAGAGCCTTTACTGCATCAAACCTTGATTTACCACGAGAATCACCAACTTGCAGTATCTCCTTATTGCAGTTTGCTGATTCTTGTGATAAAGGACTAATACTGCTTGCAAGCCAACTCACAAGCAGTGTTAATCTATCAGCCCGGGAGCATTAAGCCTGATGCCCCTGACCTGTTTCCCCTCCGTCTGATTAGCACCATACCCCACCAATCACAATCTCCCCATAAGGAGCCCCATCTCCAATGCCCTCCTCCCCCAATGTGAACCTCACCCCCAAAGGGAACCCCAGGGGCCTATCAGCTCGTTCCTGATAATCTGGTGGGTCCTTCAGACAGCAGTCATCCTCAGTCACTCCTATCCTTGCCAGCGCCATCCCTCAAAACAGCACCCTGAGCAGTAATATCATGCTACTACCGCTAGGGGGTCATGTATCTATCTGTCTATTTATATATATATATATATATATATATATATATATATATATATATATATATATATATACTGTTAAGATGTGTTATTTTACTGCTAACCCGGGGGATTATCAGTAACTAGGTCTCATTGCATAAAATGGGATCTGTGCTAAAACAGCACCATTCAGTGGTGTAACTGGGGTTAACAGTAAAATAATATGTTTTAACGGTAGCCCACAATGATATCTTCCTCCCTCCATATCATTGCTTAAGTGTGTCCTATGCTAAAATAGCACACGTCAGTGGTAAAATAACACATCTCAGTAGTAGCCCACATTGATAACTATGCTTAAACAGCAAACATTAATGCACAGTAAGTGCAAAGACTATGTGGTAACTTTTGGGGCATAGACCATATGTCTCCTGCAATTACTGAACAGAAAAGTTCTTTACCGTATATTATGATCATTTACAATTAGTATGGATGCACGTACCACCAGCTCTCGATGAGGCAGTATCTCCCAGATTCTATGTAGAGCACCTAGATTTGCCCACCAAAATTTGGGCCTGCTCTCGAGATGAGCTCACAAATTAATTGGCTAACAAACCAATTACCATCAACAATTGGGTGCTAACAACCAATTCTTGATGTTAATTGGCACTCAATATTTTTGTGTGCATCTGGATGTGCTGTTCAATAAAGCATGACACCTAATTCTAACAGCACGCAACTCCAAAAGGGATGTGAGCATAAGAGGGGATAGGCATGTCAGGGGCGTTCCAAAAAGTTACGTGTGCTGTTACAGAATACGGCCCCAGCACGGGCGCCAGCATTCATACCAGGTTTCAGCAGCCATAAGTCTGGCAGCCAAAGTTAGGTGTAGCAATCAGTACTAAGTGTGATTTTGTAAAGGGTGTGTGCCCTTTATAGAATCACGCTTAGCACCAAAATTTGGGTACTATTTATATAATTCCCCCCTAAGTGCACCCACGATAACCGCACAAGTGAGAGTTAGTGCGCAGTATCGTCCACTAAGTGCAATGTACAGTCCGTGCCCATTCTCCTCCTATAACCTGTCCGAAACACAGCGGTCTCCCACTAAGCCATTTCTCTCCCCTTCAAAATTCTGCTGCATATTAGCCCTCTCCTCAGGTCACTTCATTGGCTCCCTATCCATTTCCGCATACAGTTCAAACTCCTCTTATTGACTTACAAGTGCATTCACTCTGCAGGTCCTCAGTACCTCTCCACTCTCATCTCTCCCTACACTCCTCCCTGGGAACTCTTATCTGTGCCCTTCTGCTCCACTGCTAACTCCAGACTCCATTCCTTTTATCTTGTTGCACCATATGCCTGGAATAGACTTACTGAGCCAGTACATCAAGCTCCATCTCTGGCTGTCTTCAAATCTAGGATAAAACCCCACCTTTTTTATGCTGCTTTTAACTGCTAACCCCTATTCACTTGTTCAGTACCCATGTCTGTTTTGTCATTCCCACATTAGTAATGCCCTTATCCCTTATTTGTCCTGTTTGTCTGTCCTAATTAGATTGTAAGCTCTGTCGAGCAGAGACAGTCTCTTCATGCAATTGTACAGCGCTGTATATGTCTAGTAGCATTATAGAAATGCTAAGTAGTAGGAGTCGCAGTTAACATGTGCATTAGCGCACACCGTCATGCCAGGCTCAGTAGCAGTTGCCATGCTTGTGCGCTAAGTTGTTTGTTAACTCTTAACACACTTTACTACAAGGAGCCGAACATGACTTGTGAATCTTATTTATTTATTTATTTATTTATTTTATTAATTTATATTACGCCTCTTCTGATATCACCAACAAGATTATACTGGTTGTATAAATCTGTATACTGGGTGGGATAGTAAATTCTTAATAATCTTGGAAACTATATTCTACTCAACATTGATTTATTTCATTCAAAGTAGCTGGAATCTTGAATTAAATCTTGCTTGAGGTTTAGCAGAATTAAAATATTGGATAATTTTTCATGCGTGCTCCTTGGACGACTCCACACCAGTACTCTATCTATGAGGAAAAGACTTTACTCTGTACACACACTTGCACATTCACACTGTGCCTTATATATTTGTATACACTGGGCCAGCCAAATGGCATGCTCATTCAAAGGCGCTTTGATTAGTGTAACATCATTTATGCAAGAAAACAACAAGGCAGACGATCTGCAGGCTCCAAGATGGAAAAACAACAAAGCAGATCAGTAAAAGATAAACATAAATTTATTAAATGAAAACCAAATATTCAAATCAGCCCGACACAGGCCGTGTTTCGCCCAGCAGGGCTGCGTCAGGGGCTACAAGACAAATAAAGGTTTTTAAATGTTATGTTATTTGTCTTGTAGCCCCTGACGCAGCCCTGCTGGGCGAAACATGGTCTGTGTCAGGCTGATTTGAATATTTGGTTTTCATTTAATAAATTTATGTTTATCTTCTACATTTATGCAGGCATTACAAAATTCAACTTGAAATGCCTACAAACTATACAAAACACAGCTGCTCGTATAATTTATAGAGCTTCAAGATACGATAAGGCTAAGCCTTTATTACGCCAATTACATTGGATTTCAATCCATTTGAGAATTTAATTTAAGGTTCTCATCCTTATATATAAAGCGCTATACTTATCTACACCATCATATCTTGCGGATTTAACTATTCCATACACACCGTTGTGAACTTTACGTTCACTTACTGATAATAGGTTGGTAATCCCACCACCTTTGAGAGTGACGTGGGAATCAACTCGAGCTTCAGCATTTTTCTTTTTATCACCATCATTGTGGAATTCTCTCCCAAAATATATTAGGGTAGAAGAATCATTTATGCTCTTTCGTAAAGCTTTAAAAACTTATTTCTTTGAAAAAGCTTTTGACATTTAGTGCTGTTTATAAAGAGTAATCTAGTGTTATTCATTAGAGAAAACCACTTAGGAAATGAAATATGGTTTATTTTGAACAGGGAATATATACTATTTTAAGGTAATAGTATTATCTGATGTGATATGTATGAGTGATATATGTAATTGGTTTGTCTTCTTTGATATGGAAGATTTTTGATAGAGCTGTCCTATTACAAAATAGATTTCTTTTATGTTAGAATACTGTTGCATGTCATTTGTATTTAGTGGCATGATCAGCTGAGCCCGAGATTCTGAAGTCTTTCCTCTTTAATAATAAAATAGTCATCGAGTAAGCACAATACCAGTTTGCTATGTAGTATTTTTAAAGATGTAAACTGTTCTGATTTGCTTTGTAAGAAGTAACGGTATAGTAAATAAATAAACGATTAT
Organism: Microcaecilia unicolor; assembly: GCF_901765095.1. Classification (NCBI taxonomy): domain Eukaryota; kingdom Metazoa; phylum Chordata; class Amphibia; order Gymnophiona; family Siphonopidae; genus Microcaecilia; species Microcaecilia unicolor. Next base: position 6,548 of record NW_021963646.1, on the reverse strand, counting down.
TATAATTTTGATTGGCTCTGTAAGTTAAGCTGTTCAAAATGTTTAATACCACTAATAACATTGCTTTAGTTTATGATTAGCTGAGCTGTCTTTTTTCTGTGTTGTGTTAGGATTTATAGCATTGTGGTACCCCAAATTAAACATAATGAATGAGGCAGCATCTCTACTAACAAAGAGAACTGTCAAAGACAGAGACAAACCCGGCAGTATATGATTAAATGAAGCACATAGGCACAAAGCGCTCTGGCAGGCCCAGTGTCTGTGCTGTGTAGATCAAAATGACCTTCAGCAAATGTGGATTTCTCGGGACTGAATAGATAAGTTCACCACTGGTTCCATCATTTTTTATTATACTGTAGCAAATACACACTGGCATTTTAATTTTGAGAACATGAACAATTTTGGAACTTTAAAAAATGCTTTTTGGAGAGAATGCCTATCTTCCTAGTTTCTCCATGATTTTTTAAAAACTTTTATTACATTTTAAATATCCTAAGTACAGTATGCACCCAAGAAAACAAACAAGCCCACATCAGTGGGACTAGAGAATAAAAAGAAAAGAACTAAACAATAAGTAGGCAATTAGGATGTCACTCCAAATAAACCTGGAAACTCCTTTAGCGATATTAATTAAATCCACACCTAATTAAACTGAAAACTATTAACTTGCTTAACTTCTTTATCTATAAATAATTGTTCAAGCTGTGCAGGGTCACAAAACACATAATTAGCATTAGGAAATTTAATCAGACTCTTGCTAAGGAATTTCAAAAAGAAACTAGCTCCCACTGCATGTGTTCTTGACTTTAACTGAAGAAATAATTTCCTTCATAACTGTGTGGAATTAGCTATATTTGGAAATACTTGAATTTTTTTCCCCCACTAAATAGAAAATCTTTTTTCTTAAAATAAGCTTTTAACACAGCCAATGTATCATGTTCACAGGAGAAACTAATCATATTTATAAATAATCTAGAGATGGGAATAACTAGTGAGGTAATTCAATAACTTCGTGTTATCAGCAAATTTAAAGTAGTTAAATTGCAAGAGGATTGTGAAAAATTGCAAGAGGACCTTTGAAGACTGGGCATCTAAATGGCAGATGACGTTTAATGTGAGCAAGTGCAAAGTGATGCATTTAGAAAGAGGAACCCAAACCGTAGTTACATGATACAAGGTTCCACATTAGGAATCAACGCCTAGGAAAATGATCTAGGTGTCATCGTTGATGATACGTTGAAACCCTCTGCTCTCCCCTCCGAAGGGACACCACCTTGTAGTGGTGGAGGGGCTTCTGTGTTTCAGTGACTCAGAGGGCTATGCTGAAGGGTTACCCATATCAGACAGGCCTCTGAGAAGAAACCAAAGAGTGTCCCAAACTGGGAGAGTGGTAAGATGGCGACCTGAAGTTCGTATGCCCAACGGCCCAGCTGCCCTCTGAAGTATCGTCTTCTTTAAGTAAATTTTCTCTCTGCAATTGCAGTTACCTTAACTTAGAGGAAGGGGACAACCAGCAGTCAGCCACCGATGGCCAGCGTTTTGTCCCCTAAGCAGCAAGTGCAGGACCACTGCACGACAAACTGCCCACAGATGAAAGGGTTGGCGAGTCCTTTGATTAGCGCCGGTGAAGGAGCGTCGACACTCTTGGACCTGGAAAAAACAACTCCATCGCTCCCGAATTATTCAACCACTATGTCCAAAGGAGTGGAGGAGTGAGTTAGAGGCATATGCTGAAACGGAGGACATTTATAGCAGAACCTGAATCAGCGGAACCACTCCTAAACATCTAAGAGAAATCAACTTGGAGATTTTGGCTCCCGTGGAGGTTACATTGAATATCATCTGGAAGGCGCTTCGGGACATAACTGTGGCAGTAAATAATTTTGTTTCAGATATAATTTTATTAGAGAGTTACATGGACTGAACCCTTTGAGAGTGAAAAATTGATATAACAAATGATTCTACACGAGCAAGAAGTGGTTATGATTTTGAAAATGATAATAGACCAGAAACTTTGAATAATAAAATGAATATTATTATAGATGATTAATATTGAGATTATTGTTTTTCCCAGAGTTCCGGGTATGACTCCTAAAGTTTTCCTCAGAAATATTTCCTCAATTATTACTTTAAAAGGAGTGAAGCCTGTGAAAACTGGGATTATTTTAATCAGTGGGATTTGAATTAGAGACTTAAGTATATGTATTGTTAAATAACTTCTGGTTTTTAAAAGAGAAAGAATGTAATCAGATGTATTATTTCTAACTAAATATTGGACAATAAGTATGTTTTCAATGAAATGATTTGACTATACACCGTATTGGCCTTGAAGAAGCCAACCAGATGATCAATGTGGAATAATGAATTAGACGAGTAATATCTGGAGATAATCAGGTTAATACCACGTTTTTTTTTCCTGTTTACTGTTTAATTTATCTCCTTGTCTTGTTTCACTCTCCCTATTTAGTGGTCTAAGGAAGAGAATAGAATTATCTGACTGAAATAATTCCTATATATTACTTTCTCTGTATTTCCAGCAAGTTGTTTTATCACTTGTAAAAATTTAAATGGTTATAAATAAAAAAATTAAAAAAAAAAAAAAAGAAAAGAAACCTTCTGCTCAGTGTGCAGCGGCAGCTAAGAAAGCAAATAGAATGTTAGGTATTATTAGGAAAGGAATGGAAAACAAAAGTGAGAATGTTATAATGCCTTTGTATCGCTCCATGGTGCGACCACACCTTGAATACTGTGTGCAGTTCTGGTCATTGCATCTCAAAAAAGATATCGTGGAATAAGAAAAGGTACAGAGAAGGGTGACAAAAATGATAAAGTGGATGGGATGACTTCCCTTTGAGGAAAAACTAAAATGGCTAGGGCTCTTCAGCTTTGAGAAGAGATAGCTGAGGGGGGATATGATAAAGGTTTATAAATACTGAGTGGAGTGAAACAGGTAGATGTGAATCGCTTTTTTACTCTTTCTAAAAATACTAGGACAAGGGGGGAAGCAACGAAGCTACAAAGTAGTACATTTAAAACAAATCAGAGAAAACAGTTCTTCACGCAATGTGTAATTAAAACTCTGGAATTCGTTGCCAGAGAATGTGGTAAAAGCAGTTAGCTTAGCGGGGTTTAAAAAAAAGATTTGGATAACTTCCTAAAAGAAAAGTCCATAAGACATTATCAAGATGGACTTGGGGAAAATCCACTGCTTATTTCTAGGATAAGCAGCATAAAAGTAAAGTCCAAAAAACTGCGATGCAATGAAAATTCTCTAGCTCTGCCTGGACTCTGTTGGAGCTTTGATGGGGCTCCAAAGGGGTGTTTCCTTTTGGGCATGCTTCTGTGGCTACATGCCACAGTCTGGGCTCACTCTTATCTCCCAGCATTGGCCCTAGTTGATGATATCGGCTGGCCAACAGGCAATGGTTACAGCTTTCCCAAGTCAGAACTCTGCTTCCAAACTGCTGGACCTCTTTCACTTCCAACCAGGTACTGCATCTCTTCTTTTCCCAGAGGAAAAGCCAGTCCAGGCATCCTCTTATCTCCTGGTGTTGGTCCTAGTTGATGGAATCAACAAGCTGATAGGTAATAGCACTAGATTCTCCAGGTCAGAACTCTGCCTCTAAACGGCTGGAGAAAATCATCAGAGTGTGTGTGAAGTCCAGCAGAGGGGCAAGAGGCAGATCCCAAGAGAGCTGGGCATTTTCCAGGCTTTATATATTTTCTTGCTGGACCCTAGGCTGAAGTCAGGTTGGGTGACTGAGAACTGGTTTCAGCTAGTTTTGAGATGGAGCATGGTAACTGGTCACATGTTTAATGACATCATAAGACTTTCTGTCTGGACATCTGCTGGTAGATACACATCCATAAGGCATCTGACAGGATTACAAGAGAAAGACTCAGACAGAGAGTAGGTGGGCTCTTTTGTCAGATTAGATAGCTGATGGGCTTTTCAGTCTGAGTCATTGTCTGAGAATAGGTGGAGTTTCACTGTCTTTGGTTAACTCCAGTCTTTGTGATTACTGTCCATCTTCAGAGTTTTGTTCTTTGGAGATGTGTTGATGGGCTTAGGTATCCACCTAGCTAGTTTTTGTTATCAGTAGTTTCCAGAGGGGGAAGGGGGAGATGAAAGCCAGACCAGTTTATCTGATTCTGTCCCAATAAGTCTTTGCAGCTGTATTTTTTATATATATACATTTGTATCTGATCCAGCGAAATCAATAACTCTGACAATTAAACTCATATCATGCTACAGGGTCACATAAGGTATTTGCACCATGTATAGCACTGGGGGGGGGGGGGGGGGGGAGAGGGAAAGGGGAGAAGGCTGGGGTCACATTAGTCAACATTTGTCACCTGTCTATAATAGATATTCTCACCTGTTTCACAAAAAATGTATCTGGATGAGGTTCTGCCTCATGTGCTGGCCTCTCTGGCAAGCCTGGTGAGGTGGAAGAAGAATACCGAAACAGGACCGTTAGAATCAACACGCAAGCTGGAGCACACATTTTAAAGATAAGTGTGTTTGTGCACTTTATGAAATAATAATTATGTCTCAAGAGGAAAGGACACATGACAAGAGTCTATTGGGTTTAAGCACAAAATAAAAAAAAGTAAATATATTTTTTTACGGGGGGGTGTTTTCTAGTCGATGATGACTTTTTGTGCGTACAACAAACTTCTTGGATAATAGTTGCTGCATTAGTTGAGACCTTTCCCCCTTTTCTAATATAGACACCATAATACTGCTGGTTTGGTTCTTTGAGATATCATAATTAGTGAGCAGTAATTGTTGATCTCTGCATGATATTTTAGATTATACAATTGCCATTTATATGTATTTTGCATTGACATTATTCTGTAATGGCCCTTTACTCCCCATACTAAGGCTTGAGCTGTCTCAAATTATGTATGATAATTCTTCCAGGTGAAGAAGACAGCATTCTGGATCCCTATTTCTAGCCATTTAAACCTGATCAAACTTCTTAAAATTCCCCCCCATGAAATGACTGTGCCTGGAAAGAGAAATCCATTCCAATAAAAATAAAATCTGTATCCAAATTTACATAATGTTGATCAAATGAGTAAGAAAAATGGTTCATAGGATATGGCATTTTGCACATATTTAAGCTGAAGCATCTATCATTTCATGATATTATAGTTGGGTGCTGGTATTCAGTGACTTGGCAACCAGGTAAGTTATCCAGATTAGATTAGACATAACTGGATAAGTTTGACTATTTTAGGACAACTATTTATGGGGGTCTTTTACTAAAGCTTAGCTCGAGTTATCTGCAGCAGGGCCCACAGGAATAAAATGGACCCTGCTGCAGATTACTCAAGCTAAGTTTTAGTAAAAGAGCCCCTGTGTGACCCGACTTACCCAGTTAAGTTTAACTGGACAATGCTGAGAATCAACACTGTGCATCTAAACTAACACCATTCCCCTGGAATGCCCCATGTGACATAAAGTGCCATATTCTGATAACTGGATAAATGTCCTGCCAGTTAGTTGGCTGACCAAAATTTGTGCAGTCAGTGGCCGAGGGGATTTTTAAAATCAAAGATATACTTGAATAACTCTTAACGTTACCAAGACAAAATTTTGAGCACTGTAATTCTATACTTATTTTTGTAGGATTTGTTTGAAATATTTCCTATATAATTAATATATGAATGTTTATGCATTGGTTTTATATGTACATTATGATTTAAGTTCATCATTTTGATTATTTGTGTTGTATGTTTACAGACCCCTGATGCAGGCAACATTCGTCAAAACACAGCCTTGTCAGGTCATTTGCACATCAGACATTTTTAATGTTTTGCCAATAAACCTTGAACTGCATGAGCTCCTTTTATAAAGCTGCAGTAGTGATTCCCATGCAGCAAATGCAACAAAGCCCATAGGAATTGAATGGGCTTTGACGCATTTGGCGTGATGGGAATCACTACAGCGGCTTTGTAAAAGGAGCCCCATGTGTTTGGATTCTGTGGCTGCTTCTTTCCTCTTTTTGGTTCATCACCACTGTTTTCATATGTACTTCTGATCACTCCATCTCAAAAAAGGTATTTAAAAAAACCCAGAAAATGTACAGCGAAGGGCAACCAAATGATAAATGGCTTTCCTTTGGAGAAAGAGGAAAACAAATTAAAAAAAAAAAGTTAGTACTCTTCAGCTTGGAAATGAGGTGGCTGTGAGGAACACTCCATGGAAATAAGTTGGACATTTAAAACAAAGAAGAAAAATATATTTTTCACTCAACATACATTTAATCTATGGAATTTGTTGCCAGAAGATCTGATCAAGACACATGGAGGGGCATAATCGAACAGAAACGCCTATCTCCATGGGCGTTTATCTCCGAGAACGGGTCCATGAAGGGGCGGACGAACCGTATTTTGGGAAAAAATAGACGTCCATGTTTTATTCGACAATTTGTGAGCTGGGCGTTTTTGGTTTTCAGCGATAATGGAAAATGAAAGCGCCCAGCTTAAAAACGAATAAATGCAAGGCATTTGTTCGTGGGAGGGGCCAGGATTCGTAG
>NW_021963645.1:0-67517 GCF_901765095.1 Microcaecilia unicolor | reverse complement strand
TCTTGGGAATGTGGGGATTACTTAGAGGCTTGGTCCAGTTCGCCAGCAATGTCTTTTTAGGACATGATGCATGGGTATGTGGACGCTTCTTTAGGTGGAGAAGGATAGTCCAAGAGCTAAACATTTCAGCCCTGGGCTCATCCTCCACAACCACCGGGAAGGGGATGGCCGTAGACATCTCCCGGACAAAGGCCGCAAAAGACAGACTCTCAGAGGAGAAAGCTGCCTTTCAGGGGAGGGAGGGGATCAGAAGTAAAGGCATCAGACTCCTCGTCAGAGAAATATCTGATGTCCTCTCCCACGAGGCCCACCATCGGTATCAGACAAGTTCATGAACCTGTGTCTGAAGCCGTGCCCGGCTCGACTCCGTGGAAACACGGCCACGGTGGGAGCGCGAGAGGTAGGACTCCCTCGCCAGCACGGCGAAGCTCCTCGCCGACGTCGTCGGGGAGCCTTCTGGGAGGGCGACCGCCAGTCGGTACCGCAAGCGGCACCAATGTCGGAGACCTCACCCCGGGCAAGGGGCCAGCCGGCGCCTCACTCGACGGTACGGTGGCACAAGCACCCCCGGTACGGAGGGGAAGGGCGCAACAGCTCCCCCAGGATATCTGGGAGAACGGCCCGGAGACTCTCAGCAGAGCGGCTGTGGAGAAAGACATGGAAGACGATGCAGGCGTCCAGGTCAGAGTCTGTTCCGGGCGTGGAGGCTGTTCCGGGCTGTCCAAGGTGGAGTGCATCGACACCTCCTGAACAGAGGGTGAGCGGTCTCCGGTGCCGATGCCTTCTGGGTGCCGACTCCCTCGGCGACCAGAGCTCTCGGTACCGATGCGGGAAGGAGGACCGGTGTCAATGCTTCTTGACTTTTCAAACGAAGCATGTCACCGGAACTTCCCGGTACCGATGAGGAGGACGTAGAATCAGCCGTCGCTTCCTCGGGCCGAGGCGAAGGTCGGTCTCGGGGGAGCTGTACCGCAGGAGACCTCGGGTAGGGGAGACCCACCGAAGGCTCACCCCACCAGCAGGGGAATGGACAGCCCTCACCTGCACTCCAGTCGAAGCACCACCGTCCGACGACATCAGCACTAGTGGAGGTCCCGGTACCACCGAGCCGATGCAGCCTTTCGATGTCGCGTACCGATGATGCAGAGGGTTGATGCCTCGATGCAGTCGATGCCGAGGTCGAAGGTCTTGATGCTGTCAATGTACTCTATGCCCCGGTGCTGCTGTCGACGAAGAGCCCTAGAACAACACGTTCCACTGGGCCAATCTCGCTCCTGAGTCCTCTTCTGTAAAAGGGCGCAAAAACTACAGGCCTGCGGGCGGTGCCCAGCCCCCAGACACGATGCGTGTCTATCAGTGAGCGAGATTACCCGGGCGCACTTCTTGAAGCCGCTGGGAGACTTCGATGACATGGGCGGAAAAATCACGCCGGCGAAATCAAAATTCGTAATGGCAATTAAGGGCACCAAAAATAGGGAGAGAAAAAACCCGTACCGAGCCTCAAAAAAGGCCTACCCCAAAAACGAAAGGAAACTTACTTCGGGGAAAACAAACTGGACACACGGGAAGGGACAAGACCAAAGGTCTCTTTTTTTTTATTTTTTTATAAAATCGCGAAGACGCGCAAGGGTCAACTTTGAGGGGCGTGAAACGGCGCAAAACACGACCGTCCCGAGCGCGGACAAAAGAAGACTGACGAACACGAGCCGGTTTGGGCGGGAAGATGGCCGCGCATGCGCGGTGCGCATCGACACATGAGGACTAGCAAAGGCCTTTGCTAGTAAAGTTTCCGATTTGAGGGGCTGCCGTGGACGTCACCCATCAGTGAGAACAAGCAGCCTGATTGTCCTCGGAGAAAAGCATATATATAAATATATAAAATATAAATATATATAGACATAATTTCACAAAATGCAGAATGATAAAAGGAATATATACCAATGAATCTTATATGGTCTAAATAGGAATTAAAAAAAGGCACATATATAAAAAATGTGTATCCAGAAGATAGAGATATATATATTATACATATACATATACATACAAAATACACACATATATACATATATATTATATGTTTTCTTGTTATTTGTGGGGACTCTATATGGATATCAGTATGGAAACATGCTCATATATTATAGGGTGGCAAGATCAGATCAAATCCTAATTAAATTTTTAGAAGCAATGTACACGAATATAGATCTACAAAGAAAAAAGATCATTAAATAAGACAAAGAAAGTAAAAAAATATATTATGCATATGTATCTGACATTGAATATTAAAAGTTAATATATACAGAGAGTATATGATTACCAAAAATTTTTTTCCAAAAAATTATTGAATTTGGCCATGTTCACAATGCATTATAGAGGGAATATAGGGTCTTGGACAAACCTTAAATGATCCTGTAGTTAGAAGAGGAGATGGTCTCTGGATTGAATGGTCTGAAAAAAGTGTCCCAGGGTAACCATAAATAGAGATATGCTATAATAAAGGACAATAGTACAGAGAATATAATTGCAGCAAAAGAAATAGAACTTTATAAAGAAAAAATGACCGACCTTTGGTGATCCTTGTACTCCCAAAAAACAACCTTAAGGTCGAATGGTCTAATGGTCTATAGAAAAAAAAGGAGGGAGGGAATCACCATAAATAAAAGGAATATACATCAGCTAAACCTGTTGGTGGATAGAGATAAGAACACACCAGAAATATATTGTCCCTGAAAGGATATGTCTGTGGGACATTACGTTGCAAATAGAGAAAGGTAGGGCAGGGAAATATGCACAGTGCTTCCACTGCCACAGTGCTTGCGGTTGTGAAGGAGCTATACCACTGCACAGCGTTTGCAGTTGTAAAGGGGCTGCAAAGTGAGCACGATGCAAACAAATCAAAATTTGCCGTAGCTATGAATGTTCCGAGCTGTAAAGTGAGCATGATGCAAGCCAGATCAAATTTGCATTAAATTATGTCACTATGAATGTCACCCATGATCGAACAAAAGAAACATATTTACCTTGATAAAGACCTTTATGATATCTTGCTGGCGCAGCGTCTCGATATAATCTTTGTAATGACTGTAAGGAAAAAAGAGCGTTGTACTATAAATATTGTGTTTGGCGCCAAAACGTAAAGGAAGAGTAATACGTAAATATGCTGATTGGATGAGACATATCATGTGATGTTCGATGTTGTAGATTGGCATGAAATGTACCCAATCGGGTCATCCGAAAAGACGGGGGTGGGGGGGGGGGGGAGGAAAAGGCTGGAAGCGTGCTGCACGGAACGGGGTCACGGGAATCCCGCGGGGACGGAAGCAGCTCTGCAGGGATCCCATGGAAGTGTAAGCTGCACCTGCACCAGCCTCTCATCTACCGAGTACCAAGTTCTTTGAGTGCTGTCTCCTCCTCCTCTTCTTCCTTGTTTTAACAGCACAATGTGAAAAGTCTTCCTATTAAGGAGGTGGTAGAGACACAAATGATGACGGATCTTAAAAGGCGTGGGATGAACACAGAGGATCTCTAATTACAAAATGGAAGTTATAAAAACCTAACCTTAAATGGCTGATGTGTGTGGATGTGTCAAGTGTCGCTTAGATGGCGACTCTGGCTGTGAACTAGGGCTGATACCGGGCAGACTTGTATGGCCTGTGTCTCATACATGGCAATCTGGTTCTAGCCCATCCTAAACCAGAGAGCCGCAGAGGCCTTAGGCGCAAGCTTGTTGACAAGAACGAGTGCACTGGGACTGAGCCTGGACAGGCTGCGAGAAGCAGGACTGTACCTATGCCTAGCATAGGACTACGGAGCACCCCTCTTCCCTCCAAAAAACCTCCTAGAAGAGGAAAGTAGTAGCAGAAGACACCTGGCGGGAGGAGAAAACCTAGCATCATTGGCTTTTTGAGCTGGTCAACCAGATCCTCTACTTTCTCACTAAAAAGGTTATCCCCCCGGCAAGGAACATCCGCCATCCGCTGCTGGTACGAATGATCCAGGTCAGAGATATGCAGCCATGAGAGTCTGCACATCACTATACCTTGGGCAGCGATCCTGGATGCTACATCAAAGTGTCGAACGTACCCCTGGCCAGGAATTTTCGACATGGCTTCTGCTGCCTGACCACCTGGCGAAAAGGCCTCAGCCTGCTCTGGAGGGAGCGCATCAACCAAGCTAGACAGCTGCCCCACCGAGTTCCGCAACGTGGATGCTTGTGAAGAGCTGGTATGTCTGGACTTTGGCTGCGAGCATAGCGGCTGATACGCCTTCCTCCCAAAACAGTACAAGGTTCTAGATTCTCTGCTGGGGGCGCTAAGGCATAGTTCCCTAGTACTCTTGGCCCTTTTGAGAGCGAAGTCCACCACCATGGAATTGTGAGGTAGCTGAGACTTCATCAATCCAAGTTCCCCGTGGATCCGATATTGGGATTCCAGTTCTCTTCAGGATCACGGGGTTAAACAGAGGGAAACGACCAGTTTCGCATAAGGACTTCCTTCAGTACACTGTGCAAAGGAGCCGTAGCGAATGCTACATACCTGTAGAAGGTATTCTCCGAGGACAGCAGGCTGATTGTTCTCACTGATGGGTGACGTCCACGGCAGCCCCTCCAATCGGAACACTTTCTAGCAAAGTCCTTTGCTAGTCCTCGCGGCACCGCGCATGCGCGGCCGTCTTCCCGCCCGAACCGGCTCGTGCGGCCAGTCTCATATGTAGCAAGACAAAGAGAAGGGAAGACACAACTCCAAAGGGAGGCGGGCGGGTTTGTGAGAACAATCAGCCTGCTGTCCTCGGAGAATACCTTCTACAGGTATGTAGCATTCGCTTTCTCCGAGGACAAGCAGGCTGCTTGTTCTCACTGATGGGGTATCCCTAGCCCCCAGGCTCACTCAAACAACAACCATGGTCAATTGGGCCTCGCAACGGCGAGGACATAACTGAGATTGACCTAAAAATTTACCAACTAACTGAGAGTGCAGCCTGGAACAGAACAAACATGGGCCTAGGGGGTGGAGTTGGATTCTAAACCCCGAACAGATTCTGAAGCACTGACTGCCCTAACCGACTGTCGCGTCGGGTATCCTGCTGCAGGCAGTAATGAGATGTGAATGTGTGGACAGATGACCACGTCGCAGCTTTGCAAATCTCTTCAATAGTGGCTGACTTCAAGTGGGCTACCGACGCTGCCATGGCTCTAACATTATGAGCCGTGACATGACCCTCAAGAGCCAGCCCAGCATGGGCGTAAGTGAAGGAAATGCAATCTGCTAGCCAATTGGATATGGTGCGTTTTCCCACAGCCACTCCCCTCCTGTTGGGATCAAAGAAACAAACAATTGGGCGGACTGTCTGTTGGGCTGTGTCCGCTCCAGATAGAAGGCCAATGCTCTCTTGCAGTCCAATGTGTGCAGCTGACGTTCAGCAGGGCAGGAATGAGGACGGGAAAGAATGTTGGCAAGACAATTGACTGATTCAGATGGAACTCCGACACAACCTTTGGCAAGAACTTAGGGTGAGTGCGGAGGGACTACTCTGTATTATGAAATTTGGTGTAAGGGGCCTGGGCTACCAGGGCCTGAAGCTCACTGACTCTACGAGCTGAAGTAACTGCCACCAAGAAATGACCTTCCAGGTCAAGTACTTCAGATGGCAGGAATCCAGTGGCTCAAAAGGAGGTTTCATCAGCTGGGTGAGAACGACATTGAGATCCCATGACACTGTAGGAGGCTTTGACAGGGGGCTTTGACAAAAGCAAACCTCTCATGAAGGCGAACAACCTAAAGGCTGTCCTGAGATCGGCTTACCTTCCACACGGTAATGGTATGCACTGATTGCACTAAGGTGAACCCCTACAGAGTTGGTCTTGAGACCGGACTCAGACAAGTGCAGAAGGTATTCAAGCAGGGTCTGTGTAGGACAAGAGCGAGGATCTAGGCTTTGCTGTCACACCAGACGGCAAACCTCCTCCATAGAAAGAAGTAACTCCTCTTAGTGGAATCTTTCCTGGAAGCAAGCAAGATGTGGGAGACACCCTCTGACAGACCCAAAGAGGCAGTCTACGCTCTCAACATCCAGGCCGTGAGAGCCAGGGACTGGAGGTTGGGATGCAGAAGCGCCCCTTCGTCCTGCGTGATGAGGGTCGGAAAACACTCCAATCTCCACGGTTCTTCGGAGGACAACTCCAGAAGAAGAGGGAACCAGATCTGACGCGGCCAAAAGGAGCAACCAGAATCATGGTGCCTCGGTCTTGCTTGAGTTTCAACAAAGTCTTCCCCACCAGAGGTATGGGAGGATAAGCATACAGCAGACCCTCCCCCCAGTCCAGGAGGAAGGCATCCGATGCCAGTCTGCCGTGGGCCTGAAGTCTGGAACAGAACTGAGGGACTTTGTGGTTGGCTCGAGATGCGAAGAGATCTACCAAGGGGGTGCCCCACACCTGGAAGATCTGGCGCACTACACGGGAATTGAGCGACCACTCATGAGGTTGCATAATCCTGCTCAACCTGTCGGCCAGACTGTTGTTTACGCCTGCCAGATATGTGGCTTGGAGCACCATGCCTGTGACGGCGAGCCCACAGCCACATGCTGACGGCTTCCTGATACAGGGGGCGAGATCCTGGTGCCCCCCTGGCTTGTTGATCGTAGTACATGGCAACCTGGTTGACTGTCTGAATTTGGATAATTTGGTGGGACAGCGATCTCTGAAAGCCTTCAGAGCGTTCCAGATCGCTCGTAACTCCAGAAGATTGATCTGCAGATCGCGTTCCTGGAGGGACCAGCTTCCTTGGGTGTGAAGCCCATCGACATGAGCTCCCCATCCCAGGAGAGACGCATCCGTGGTCAGCACTTTTTGTGGCTGAGGAATTTGGAAAGGACGTCCCAGAGTCAAATTGGACCAAATTGTCCACCAATACAGGGATTCGAGAAAACTCGTGGACAGGTGGATCACGTCTTCCTAGATCCCCAGCAGCCCTGAAACCACTGGAAGCTAGGGTCCATTGAGCAGATCGCATCTGAAGGCGGGCCATGGGAGTCACATGAACTGTGGAGGCCATGTGGCCCAGCAATCTCAACATCTGCCGAGCTGTGATCTGCTGGGACGCTCGCACCGCGAGACGAGGGACAACAAGTTGTTGGCTCTTGCCTCTGGGAGATAGGCGCGAGCCGTCCGAGAATCCAGCAGAGCTCCTATGAATTCGAGTTTCTGCACTGGAGAAGATGGGACTTTGGGATATTTATCACAAACCCCAGTAGCTCCAGGAAGCGAATAGTCATCTGCATGGACTGCAGGGCTCCTGCCTCGGATGTGTTCTTCACCAGCCAATCGTCCAGATATGGGAACACGTGTACCCCCAGTCTGCGAAGTGCCGCTGCTACTACAGCCAAGCACTTGGTGAACACTCTGGGCGCAGAGGCGAGCCCAAAGGGTAGCACACAGTACTGGAAGTGACGTGTGCCCAGCTGAAATCGCAGATACTGTCTGTGAGCTGGCAGTATCGGGATGTGCGTGTAGGCGTCCTTCAAGGCCAGAGAGCATAGCCAATCGTTTTTCTGAATCATGGGGAGAAGGGTGCCCAGGGAAAGCATCCTGAACTTTTCTTTGACCAGATATTTGTTCAGGGCCCTTAGGTCTAGGATGGGACGCATCCCTCCTGTTTTCTTTTCCACAAGGAAGTACCTGGAATAGAATCCCAGCCCTTCTTGCCCGGATGGCACGGGCTCGACCGCATGGCGCTGAGAAGGGCGGAAAGTTCCTCTGCAAGTACCTGCTTGTGCTGGAAGCTGTAAGACTGAGCTCCTGGTGGACAATTTGGAGGTTTTGAGGCCAAATTGAGGGTGTATCCTTGCCGGACTATTTGGAGAACCCACTGATCGGAGGTTATTAGAGGCCACCTTTGGTGAAAAGCTTTCAACCTCCCTCCAACTGGCAGGTCGCCCGGCACCAACACTTGGATGGCGGCTATGCTCTGCTGGAGCCAGTCAAAAGCTCGTCCCTTGCTTTTGCTGGGGAGCCGAGGGGCCTTGCTGAGGCGCACGCTGCTGACGAGGAGCGAGCGCGCTGGGGCTTAGCCTGGGCCGCAGGCTGTCGAGAAGGAGGATTGTACCTACGCTTGCCAGAAGAGTAGGGAACAGTCTTCCTTCCCCCGAAAAATCTTCTACCTGTAGAGGTAGAGGCTGAAGGCTGCCGGCGGGAGAACTTGTCGAATGCGGTTGTCCCGCTGGTGGAGCTGCTCTACCACCTGCTCGACTTTTTCTCCAAAAATATTATCCGCACGGCAAGCGAGGTCGCAATCCGCTGCTGGATTCTATTCTCCAGGTCGGAGGCACGCAGCCATGAGAGTCTGCGCATCACCACACCTTGAGCAGCGGCCCTGGACGCAACATCAAAGGTGTCATACACCCCTCTGGCCAGGAATTTTCTGCACGCCTTCAGCTGCCTGACCACCTCCTGAAATGGCTTGGCTTGCTCAGGGGGGAGCGTGTCCACCAAGCCCGCCAACTGCCGCACATTGTTCCGCATGTGTATGCTCGTGTAGAGCTGGTAGGACTGAATCTTGGCCACGAGCATAGAAGAATGGTAGGCCTTCCTCCCAAAGGAGTCCAAGGTACTAGAGTCCTTGCCGGGGGCGCCGAAGTATGTTCTCTAGAACTCTTGGCCTTCTTTAGGGCTAAATCCACAACTCCAGAGTCGTGAGGCAACTGATGTGCGCATCAGCTCTGGGTCCCCATGGATCCGGTACTGGGACTCGATCTTCTTGGGAATGTGGGGATTAGTTAATGGCTTGGTCCAGTTCGCCAGCAATGTCTTTTTGATGACATGATGCATGGGTACTGTGGACGCTTCCTTAGGTGGAGAAGGATAGTCCAGGAGCTCACACATTTCAGCCCTGGGCTCGTCCTCCACAACCACCGGGAAGGGGATGCCGTAGGCATCTCCCGGACAAAGGAAGCAAAAGACAGGCTCTCAGGAGGAGGAAAGCTGTCTTTCAGGAGAGGGAGTGGGATCGGAAGGAAGACCCTCAGACTCCTCGTCAGAGAAATATCTGATGTCTTCTTCCTCTTCCCACGAGGCCTCACCATCGGTGTCAGAACAAGTTCACGGACCTGTGTCTGCAACCGTGCCCGGCTCGACTCCGTGGAACCACGGCCACGGTGGGAGCGTCGAGAGGTAGACTCCCTCGCCCGCACGGCGAAGCTCCCTCCGCCGACGTAGTCGGGGAGCCTTCCTGGGAGGCTACCGCAGTCGGTACCGCAAGCGGCACCGATGTCGGAGACCTCACCCCGGACACTGGCCAGCCGGCGCCTCGCTGACGGTACCGGTGGCGCAAGCACCCCCCGGTACCGGAGGGGAAGGGCGCAACAGCTCTCCAGGATCTCTGGGAGAACGGCCTCGGAGGCTCTCATGCAGAGCGGCTGTGGAAAAAGACATGGAAGCCGATGCAGGAGTCGATGTCAGAACCTGTTCCAGGCGTGAAGACTGTTCCGGGCTGTCCAAAGGGGAGCGCATCGACACCTCTTGAACAGAGGGCGAGCGGTCCTCTCGGTGCTGATGCTTACTGGGTGCCGACTCCCTCGGCGACCCAGAGCTCTCGGTGCCGACACGGGAAGGGGACCGGTGACGATGCTTCTTCGATTTTTTGGAGCGAAGCACGTCACCGGAGCTTCCCGGCACCAAGGAGGACGTAGAATTCAGCCGTCTCTTCCTCGGGGCCGAGGCCGAAGAGGGTCGGTCTCGGGGGGGCTGTACCGCCGGAGCCCTCAGGGTAGGGGGAGACCCACCCGAAGGCTCACCACCACCAGCAGGGGAATGGACAGCCCTCACCTGCACTCCAGACGAAGCACCACCGTCCGACGACATCAGCAAACGAGGAGGTCTCGATACCACCGACACCGACGCAGCCCTCCGAAGTCGCCCCGACGCAGAGGGCCGATTCCTCGATGCACTCGATGCAATCGGGGGCGAGGATGAAGGTCCGGGCGGCCGACGACGTCGAGGCAGTCGATACTCCCGGTGCCGACGAAGAGCCGAGAACAAAATGTTCCACTGGGCTAACCTCGCTACCTGAGTCCGCTTTTGTAAGAGGGAACACAGACTACAGGCCTGAGGGCGGTGCCCAGCCCCCAGACACTGAAGACATGACGCGTGCCTGTCAGTGAGCGAGATTACCCGGGCGCACTGGGTGCACTTCTTGAAGCTGCTGGGAGACTTCGATGTCATGGCGGAAAAAATCGCGCCGGCGAGATCAAAACTCGAAATGGCGGAAAATGGCACCACAAAATAGGGGGAAGAAAACTTCGACCGAGGCCTAAATAGGGCCTACCCCGACGACGAAAGAAAACTTACCGGGGCAAAAACTCGAAGTACGGGAAGGGAGGAAAACCAAAAGGGCCTCCTCCCGACACGTTTTTTTCTTCTCTTTTTTTTTTTTTTAGAAACAAGTCGAAGAATGACGCGCGAGGTCAACTTTGGGGCTGCGAACGGCAAAACACGACCGTACCGAGCGCGGACAAAAGAAGACTGGCCGGCACGAGCCGGTTCGGGCGGGAAGACAGCCGCGCATGCGCGGTGCGCATTGGCGCATGAGGACTAGCAAAGGACTTTGCTAGAAAGTGTTTCCGATTGGAGGGACTGCCGTGGACGTCACCCATCAGTGAGAACAAGCAGCCTGCTTGTCCTCAGAGAATGCTGCCTCTCTAGGTGGAGAAGGATAAGCCAGGACCTCGAGCATCTCAGCCCTGGGCTCATCCTCAACCTCCATAGGGAAGGGAATAGTCGCAGCCATTTCCCAGACAAAGGAGGTAAAGGATAGACTCTCCGGTGGAGACAGTCTCCGTTCTGGTGGAGGGGAAGGTTCAGAAGGAATCCCATAGGACTTGTCAGAAGAAAAGTATTTGGGATACTCCTCTTCCTCCATGAACGCTCATCTTCAGTATCGGACAAGACATCCCTCAGAGCAGTCCGAAACTGAGCCTGCTTTGACGCCGAGGACACGACGTCCTCGATGGCGGTGCCGAGAAGTCGATGCCCGCCTAGACTCCAGTGAAGCTTCCTCCACCGAAGTCTAAGGAGAGTCGACCTGGGTGGCAGGCGGCACCGAGGTCGGGGACCTCACCAAAGGCTACGGGGCCAGAGGATCCGCTGTAGACGCGGTACGGAAGGCGCAAGCACCCCCGACACCGAAGCACAGACTGGCGCCAGTAACCCTTCCAGAAGCTCTGGAATCAGGGCCCTGATGCGCGCATCGAGAGCCGCCGTTGGACAAGGTTGCCGGTGTCGGTATAGGAGCCAGTGGCAGAATCTGTCAAGGCTCAGGAGCAGGTACCGGGCTGCTTAGACCGACACATCGGCACCTCCTGAATAGAGGAGAGCGATCCTCTCAGCGCCGACACTTCTCGGGTGCGAAATCCCTCAACGTTCCAGAGCTCCTGGCACCGTGTGTCAAAGAACGATTAACGGTGTTTCTTCACCTTCGCTCGACACCCGTCATCAAGACTCCTCGGTACCGATGAGGAAGACATGGAATCCTCACGTCTCTTCGGGGCTGGGTCCGACGAAGCTTGGTCCTGGGGGGCCTGCATAACAGGAGCCCTCGAGACAGGTGGAGACCCACTCGATGACCTCACTGCTCCCAGCACGAGTTGGTCGTTCCACAGCCATTACCTTCGCTCCCGACGTCGATGCGTCCCTCAATGTTGATGCCGCTGACCTCGGTACCGATGTCGAAGGACCGGACTGAGCCCCAAAAAGCTTCTCTTGTTGGGCCTCTTGAGACGCTTGGGTCCGTTTCTTCATGTGAAGACACAGACTACAAGCGGCTGGGCTGTTTTCAGGCACAAGGCACTGGATACACCAAGTGTGGGTATCTGTACCCGAGATAGTCCGGTTGCACCGAGTACGTTTGAAGCCGCTGGGTGTCTTCGATGACATGGAAGAAAAAATGGCTTTGGCGAAATCAAAAGACGCGATAGTGCTGTTAAAGAAAAAAGGGCACGAAAAGAAGGGAACAACCTGGCCGCGTCAAAAAACAAAGGAAACTTGAAAAGGGCAAAAAGTAAAGGAAAACTACGGGAGTTTTTTTTTTTTTTTTTTAACAGTAAATGGTAAAACTAAAAAGAAAAAGAAATCAACGCAGAAAACTCTTTCCCGGTCCTGCGAGGAGACGGGAAAAATTCGACTGCATCTCACTGCGAATAAAAAAATAACTGAGCGGGAAGCTCATGCGATGGGCGGGAAGATGGGCGCGCACGCGCGCCAGAAGACTCTGGCAAAACTTTTATATTTTGCTTACAAAATTTGCTGATTCCCGGGCCCACACAGACGTCGACCCACATGGGAGAACAAGCAGCCTGCTTGTCCTCAGAGAAATATCATCACACTCATTGATTTAATCATGAATTCATAATGAGTGTTACTATTGGGCAGATGGATGGACCATTCAAGTCTTTATTTGCTGTCACTTACTATGTTACAATTAATCCTCTTTGCTCCCAGACTGATGCGCAGACCTCAGCTCTGACACAGGCAAAAGCATTGGATATCACCTGACCTACTGGCGCAGGCATGTGGTGACCTCTCAGCACACAGTGCCAGTAAATCAGAGACAAATCTTATATGTGCACACCAGAGTGTTCCAAGTTCCAACTTCCATTCTTTCCTTACCTACAGTGCTTGTGGCTCAAATCCAGAGAGAGACTGAAGGAGCTGACTGGAATTTTCTTTTATGTATCATTAAATTCTTACAGGGATGGGTTGGGATGGGTTACATTTTTGCGGGGATGGGTGGGGATGAGTAAAATTCCAGTGGGGACAGGTAAGATTTCTGTCCCTGTGCAACTCTCTAATTTGTACCTAAGGTTTTGGGGGGGGGGGGGGGGGGGTGCAGGGGTAAAGTGCTGCAAGGAGCAACATCAGGATCTGAACTCTCTCTTCTTTGGTTCTCAACCTGTACTAACCACTAAAGTACTACTTACTAGTAAAATGTGTACCAGAAGTCATACATCCAGTCCAGCTGGATAAGCATAAAGTCTCCTCGCTATATGTCCATCAGAGCTCCTGGAAATGGAATAGCCCCACATAGTTTAATTACCTAAAAATTCGGAGGATCCTCGGAGAGGGTATTTAAATAAACCAACATCTCAATGTTAGAGAAAAAGATTGACAGATGCTTTTTAAAATGAGAAAAAAAAGTAGTAATTTTAACAATTATGCTATTGACATTATGTTATTAACTACTAACCCTAAAAACAGAAATCCAAAAGTTAATTTATCTTGTTTCAATAATAATAATAATAAAAAATGTTCAGCAAAAATAGTCTTTGTAAAAGATTTATTCCATGCAAAATTTACATTCAACCAGATGACTGTTGTACATCAAAGCCTTACTCAAAAAGCCCTTAAATTTCTGGAAACTCAAAGCAGGTTAGTTCTACTTTTATTGGATTTCACTGTTATATTGTAAGAGGCTTCCGATATTAAAATCAGACATTTCATTTGATTAGTGCATGCACCTCCGTGCTTTACACACAGCCCCAAGATTCTGGAAAGCCCAAACAAAAAAGAACGTCACCAAGTGACATCAGCTCATAAACAGCTCTGTGTGGCTGCAGCAAAATCATTCGTCCACAGTTTCCTAGGAAGGATTTCAGTGTATGCAGTCACACTACTACAGAGGCTTGTCTGAGCAAAAAGGTCTCCATCTGCCATCAACAAGTTACAGCTAAAGAACTAACAGCTGGCGAGAAGGCAAATTTACGTTTCAATTAAACAGCTGAGCAGTCACGAGAGGAAAAAAAACTTTCATCTTTTCTTCAAATATGAATTAAAGGTGTGCCACTGGAATTCAAGCAAACAAAAAAAAGATATACTACAAAAATAGCCAGTGTGCTGAATTCAACTCGAGGACACCACAAAACTAAATTATTCAGACTCTCAGCGAGGCTTCTATAGACTGCATTAAGTGTCTAAAAATAAGACTGAATGCAATCTCCAATGAGCTCAAAAGAATGGGTAAGTTTCTATGTTCATCTTTTCTTTAAAGAGTCAGTTTCAGCCATTTCAGAAAAAAAAATAGCAAAGATGATTTCTGAAATGGGCAAACTGTATTTTGTATATTTTACTGCTTTAAAAATGAGGCTTCTGATCACTGAAATAGCAGTCCTCACTGAAGGAACTGATTTCTATTCTTGTGATGTAAACCCTTCAGAACTCTGCACCAGAAGGGTAACTACTATTAAAGTAATTCATATTAATGTTCAGATTTTATCAGCATGTACATTAAAATATCTAACAAACTCATTTTGTCATCTCCCCAAATTATATTCTGCAGGCTTGCATTCCAAGTGGCCATTAGAGGCGCCTATGCTGGCAGCACTATATGTAATGAGTGTGGTTTCAGAAGTGCTGCCTGCCTTCAGCATGGCTTGTCCACTAAAATGCCGTTGTGAGAAGCTGCTCTTTTACTGTGATTCTCAGGGCTTTCATTCAGTGCCAAACCAAATTGACAAGGGCTCCCTGGGTTTGTCACTGAGACATAATTTTATTTCTGAACTTCAGCAGGATCAATTTGCAAGCTTTGTTCAACTTACATGGCTTCATTTAGATCACAATCAAATTGCAACTATAAAAGAAGATGCTTTTCAAGGATTGTATAAACTTAATGAATTAATATTAAGTTCAAACAAAATTTCATATTTGTCAAATACTACTTTCAGTCAACTCCTCAATCTGCAAAATTTAGACATATCTTTTAATCAGCTGGCATCTCTGCATCCAGAACTATTTTACGGACTTCGCAGACTACAAACCTTACATTTGCGATCCAACTTCCTGAGAACTATCCCTGTTCGGCTTTTCTGGGACTGTCGCAGTCTGGAATTTCTGGATTTGAGCACAAATCGCTTGCGAAGTTTGTCTCGCAATGGATTTGCAGGTTTGATCAAACTAAGAGAGCTCCATCTGGAGCACAATCTTCTAACAAAGATTAATTTTGCTCATTTCCTACGGCTAAGTGGTTTACAAACACTCTTCTTGCAGTGCAACAAAATTAGCAACTTGACATGTGGGATGCAGTGGACCTGGGATACCTTAGAAAAGCTAGATTTAACTGGAAATGAAATAAAAGCCATTGAATTGACAGTTTTTGAAACCTTGCCAGCCCTTAAAGTACTCCTTATGGATAACAACAAGTTACAAACGCTGGATTTTAAAATTCTAAACTCACTGAAGTCATTAATTACTGTGGGCCTTTCTGGGAATCCTTGGGAATGCAGCTCAAGTGTGTGTGCATTAGCCACATGGCTGAGCAGCTTCCAAGGTCGGTGGGAGCATGCAATATTGTGCCACAGCCCAGACCACACCCAGGGAGAGGATATTCTTGATGCCGTTTATGGATTTCAGCTATGCTGGAATTTATCAGCCATAGCTACACCCATAACTACAAGCTACAAAACTCCTTTAACTGAAGCAACGGTGAAATCAAGCTCACCAAATTCATATGTCGGAGACATAGAAAGTCAAACTACTACAGGGACAATAGTTACTACCGAAGAACATGCTCTTGAGCTAGACAATGCCATCTTCACTCAGCAGGTAATTACTGGAACAATGGCTTTATTATTTTCTTTTTTTTTCATTATTTTTGTAGTGTTCATCTCCAGGAAATGCTGCCCTCCTACTTTAAGGAGAATTAGACGATGCTCAATGATTCAAAACAGACAGCTGCGGTCCAAAACACAGCTGCATGTATCAAACTCATCTGATCAAGGACCATACAATGAATACGAACCCGCCCATGAAGGGCCTTTCATCATTATTAATGGCTATGGACAGTGTAAATGTCAACAGCTGCCATATAAAGAATGCGAAGTGTAATATGTACAGGGTAGAAATTAACTTTTAAAATCAAATTATGTACAGTTCTAATCTTGTGTCGCCTTGATTTTGCAATATTTAATAAGTTATTTGCAAAGAAATATTTATGAAAAAATGGTCCTTGAGATGCAAACATGATTGTTGCACTCCTGTTCCAAATGTTCCAAACCTTTGAGCAAGCTGAACTCCTCTCTGAACAGTGAGACAAATTTCATACTTTCACCGACACAAGATCTCAATACACTGCTTTAACACCAGTTTAGCTAAACATCTACATTTCTTAATTGCTATTAATGTTACAGATTACCATAAATTTCTTACTCTAACAAATTATCCTTGAACTGGTAAGAGGCTCAGCAACAGGAAAAATAACTCCTATTCAGTTTTGTTTGTCTAATATACCTGTGCTACAGTATATATGGACCCTAGATTCAGAACAGAATAGCCATTTAGCAGAGCAGTTTAGTTATGAGGCATCTCAAACTTGTGGCTTCACATCGAAGCAATGCTTTTTTAAGACTTTTCATTATAAGCAGTTTAAAACTAATCAATTATGCTTTTCTTTTAAACACTCTTGGAAAATGATTGTGATGCCTCTTTCCACACAAATCAGTCTATACATCTAGGCAAAAAATATATTTTCAGTAAAAGTCCAGCTCTCTCTGCAGACAAAACTGTGCACTGCAATAAAGATCTTCCATGAGCTGTCTGCTTCTACTTGCAAGATGATGCCACCAAACACCAAGAATGTAAGTTATAAAATGTTTTCCAAATGTTAATACGCACTCTGATAGCTCAAAACAAACTGCTGGGCAGACTTATACGGTCTGTGCCAGAGCCGATGGTGGGAGGCGGGGCTGGTGGTTGGGAGGCAGGGATAGTGTTGGGCAGACTTATACGGTCTGTGCCCTGAAGAGCACAGGTACAAATCAAAGTAGGGTATACACAAAAAGTAGCACATATGAGTTGTCTTGTTGGGC
Organism: Microcaecilia unicolor; assembly: GCF_901765095.1. NCBI lineage: Eukaryota > Metazoa > Chordata > Amphibia > Gymnophiona > Siphonopidae > Microcaecilia > Microcaecilia unicolor. The sequence goes on along the minus strand of NW_021963645.1, from coordinate 50,672 downwards.
AGACTGGATGGACCGCGCAGGTCTTTTTCTGCCGTCATCTACTATGTTACAGTAGCAATTTCCCTCTCCCTTAAGGGCTTACAATCTAAGTTTGTACCTGATGCAGATGATGAAATGACTTAACCAAGGTCACAAGGAACGTCAGTGGGATTAAAATCCTAGCTTCCCCACTTCTCATCCTACTGCACTAACCACTGGGTTATTCCTCTCTTCCTTCCCCTTGGAAAGATTCAGCAGTGCTCAGACATCTCTGCAACCCAGCTGGCATACATATGTAGCAGAACCGTTTTCAGGTACAGGAGCTGGGATAGGCTGCAACAGCATCTTATATCTCTGATAGGGGCTTTGAGGGGGAGGGGCACCTGGAAGGATCTTGAGAGACTGACAGGGCTAAATGAAGTGAGGAGGGTGCAATAGCTGCGGGGAGTGTGGAATACTGAAATATAGAAGGATAAGCACCTCTGTGGGATTGGGGGACAGAAGAGTGTATGGAATGGAAAAAGCAAAAAGGAATGCACCTGTATTGGGCGTCCACTTGACAGGGGAAAATACAGTCACCGTAATCCATACGCTATTACCCTTCTCCCCCCCCCCCCCCAAGAAACACAATTATTGGGGCGTAGAAGGCAAGTACATTTCATTTCTGGCAAGCATGTCCTGAAGGGATTTTAGAATCCCTGGATATATACCACTCTTTGGACACAATTATATAAGAGCAAAATGAAGACAACATGCAAGTTATGAGTGGTCTATTTCACTGTAAAGCTCAACTTTTTCAAATCTAAAAATAGAACCCAAAATTTTGATATGGGCCTTCATATTTGAGAGGTGCATGTCATTAAATGCAGGAACATTTTGCATGTAGATTGTGATAAAGAGAGTCATGTTATACAACTGCCATCCCTTAGCTAGATAAAAGAAAGGCCATACTCAAATCCTCATCATAATACTGAACATTATCCTGTACAATTTAGTAACCTCAGTATATGAGCTGTGTGGAACAAAGGTGACATAGCATAAAATTACCCCCCCCCCCCCCCCCCCCCAAAAAAAAAGCAGTTTGGAAATGCTTATTCATCTAACATTCAATTAAATATTTAGCGGTGAAACTAAACTTCATAATTTAATATTTGTTGTAAATTGTTTGGTGAAAACCTGATTAGAAAATCAATTTAAATTTTCAGAAACCTATTTTTAACAAAAAGTGATTTCCTTGACTAGGAAATTCCACACCATGTTTTCTATAGAAGTGTGAATAGAATATTACACTATCCCAATACATAAAACAAATGTTTCTTGTTAATGTTAACATTCAGCCCCAAAACACATTTCCTGTATTCCTTTTCCAAAATGTTAATGATATCCCTTTACTCCTTCAAACAGTTCTTACAGCCTCAACGCTATGTTAAAATGCTAGTCTATACACCAACTGTTTAGCAATGCATCACAGCTCTTCCATGCAGTCAACACACGCTAAAAACTAAAAAGACCAACAATATTCAGGACATGGCCAGTGTGTGAAGGTCAATGCACTGGCAATATGCAGAGTCAAACATACTTGTCTTTTTGGAAGAATAATTTCTAAAATTTTCTGCTTAAATCAGCTAGTATAATAGACTGCAACAAATTTTACCTCTAATTTTTAGACAACCTCAGACTTTAAAATCTATAGACACTGAAAAAGACACACTAAGCTACCAACATAAAAAATAAATAAAAATCTTGAGCATGTACTGTTATGAGGCTGCAAAACTTGGTATTTTTTTCTTTGACAGTATAGAAGCATTAGTCAATATGTTTAATGTCTGGTCACTATACAGTATTTTTTTAACCTTAAAGTCCATAAGTACATACTACTCAAGGTGCAACAGCCACTTTAGAGGCATTTTTCCATTGTGCCTTCACTCAGGCTCAAAAAGGTACATAAGATCTGCCATTTACATAAGTACATAAGTAATGCCACACTGGGAAAAGACTAAAGGTCCATCAAGCCCAGCATCCTGTCCACAACAGCGGCCAATCCAGGCCAAGGGCATCTGGCAAGCTTCCCAAACGTACAAACATTCTATACATGTTATTCCTGGAATTGTGGATTTTTCCCAAGTCCATTTAGTAGTGGTTTATGGACTTGTCCTTTAATCTATAATGAATTGCCTTTCTTCTGTGTGACATCAAAATCTATTTCAATTGCTGTCAAGGGTGCCATAAGGGTTTATCTATCACTAGATACAATTACTTGGGAATGACAGCCACCTACCTTTCTGCCCAGAAAACTAGGGAGTTTGCAGCTACAACCTTCCACATCCAAAAAGAGGATTCAGCATTAAGAGTAGCAAGTCAGACAAGTTATAAATTAGAAGATACCCATCTCCTAATATTTACTCATTTCTATTCCATTTTTCTGCAAGGTAGTTACACAGAGCTTATAGAAAAATACGTTAAATCAACAAAATCCTCCCATCACACACCCAAGTTTCTAATTTAATCTTACCAAAATAAAACAAATTAGCATAATGCTCTTTATAATTGTTATATTGTTTTGCCCCAAGCAGTTATGAAATTCAATTCTTTGTTATTCATACTACCCTACACACCACTAGTTATATAAGAAAGTCGAACTTTACATTGTATCAGAGTTAGACTGCTTTAGTGAATCTGTATAAAAGGATATAATGGAAGTGGGGAAGGCACTACAGAAAAGCTTGAGCTAGCATCCTCTTTCCTACAAAAAATGCCATTTAAACAAATTTACAAGAAACGTATTTATGAACAAGGTGAAGAAATACTTCTACAGCTATTGCGGAGATTCCTCTGACAATAGTAAATGACGTTTACTGACATTTTATAAGTGCCTTTGTTAAGTTCACACTTTCTCTAATATAGATGTAATTGTATTAGTGTGTTCTTCTCTGGATCTTCTGAATGGGCAGGCCATCTGGTTCATTTTACTGATCATCCGGCACTCAAAGAAAGCTGCATAATACTGCACAGTACTTCCATGCCCTAACCTGGCTACTCTTTATGCCATCCAACTGGCAAAACATTTCTAGGGAGAACACTGAATTACCTTTTTGAATAGTAACAAAAGACCATCTTTTTCAAACTAATCACATTCTTCAAAAGATCTAAGTTTAACCTGGCAGGTTAAGATGATGTTTAAAATCTCAGAACTTTATAGTAAAAGCTATAGCAGCTCTTCAATCAAATTGTAATTGCAGTTAGTTGCATATTTAATCAGGTCCTGGACAATACAATAACCTCCCTCAAACAGCCTCTCTAGGCCTACATTACCGATGTCCTAGTGATCTACAGTAGGGAAGGCAGAAGCAATCCCCAGTTGCTCCTGTCTGTGCTAGCACTGGGTTCAAAATGACAGCTGTGACCTGTAACAGTAGTTTTGCAGCACTATTGCTAGGGGTCAGGACCATAGCTGTAATACAACGAGACTACCAACAGAAGTTAATGCCACCATTCTGAAACTTGAGCCAGGCATGGGCAGGAGTGATCCCCAGTTGTTCCTACCCACACCTACTCTATATCACCAGGGTATCCTTAAAGTAGTTTGTGGGGGGGGGGGGGGGGGGGGGGAAGAGAGAGATGGATGTTCAGTTATTGGCATTAATAATTTTAATTGTTATTTCACTAGTAAAAACTGCTCTTTGCTCCTGCTTCCAATCTTTTGAATTTACAAATGAAGAAAAAGTTTTGCTTTTTAAGAAGATTTCTGAATTTACCATCCAAAATGTACATCTTAGCAAATTATGCAAATAGAATCTGTATACACCCAGTCAAAAAGGACCAATAGGGAAAGAATAGCCTGGGGGGGGGGGGGGACGAGTGCTGTGCTGTTACTTAAGTGGATTTTGTAGAAAAATCAGTATAAAATTCCTCACTTGATTTATACCATTGTGTGGACTGACACCCTTAATAACTGAAGATCAGAGGAGTCAGCCCAAGAAAACTGTTTTGTTTAAAATGTACTGTTTAGAAACCAAGGTAAACTAATAAGCTTTGACAGGCAAAAATCATATCCAGCATGTCTGACAGGCAAATCCAGGGGCTTAGCAAGTGAAAAGACCATCTAGCTTTAAAAGCAGCAGTGCCTCCTACTCCCTACACAAACTAATTATCACATAAGGGGTAGGAGGTAATAGGAACTACACGATTCAGTCTGTATATAAAAGGCGAGTAAAGCTAAAACCAGTACTCCAGATGAAGTCTTGAAAAGAAGCCAGAAAGACTGCACTCTGATATTTTTACAGTACAGTGTATGAAAGAACTCAGTAATCTAACAGATACAGAACTGACTTGCCATATGAAATTTAGCAGTTGCTACTTGCTTTGTGCTGTTGCCATTAAGCTGTGCTCACTGCACCCAAGGCAGTATTTTAAAAGCCAAAGAGGACAGGCTGTCACAAGCTTATTGTCACAGAAGGAAAAAATCCAGGCAGTGTGATGTCATATATGTGGACCAAATTTCGGCCACTTTTGCAAGGCTAGAGAGTTATACCATAAACTAATGAACATCTGTTGCCTGTCATTAGCACGGTGAACCTCTGACATGCCAGGGATTCAAAAACTGGTTCATCGTTACTGACTAGGATTAAATAGAAACCCCACACATACTGTATATACAGTATTCCCCACTTACACTGCACTTCTAGCTTCCTTCTTCCAATTCTCTGCAGCCCTCACATTTCACCCTCCCCCGACTTCCACAGGCATTGAGTGGGCTGCTGCAGTTCTATTCAACTTGCACCCCTACTGTTGTACACAATGGTCATCATGACGCCATCAGGCCACCAGCCTTAAAATCTATTCTGCCCTGTGTGCAAAATCCCTTGCAGGCAGTAGTCTTTACAATCCAAAACTACAGAGAGTTGCTTCACTATTTATGGGTATATGGTATAAGTAAAAACCTTGGATGAAATCTTCACAACTGTGAAAAATGGAAGACTGGAGGGTCAGCAAATGAAATTTAATGTGGACAAGTGTAAAGTAAACCACGTTGACTGTAATCACAGAGAAGTGGTATATCAAATCCCATCTCCATCTCAAAGTAATGCAAATTGGGAGGAACAGCCCAAATTATAGCGGCATGATGTTAGGCTCCTCATTAGGCGTCACAACCTAGGAAGAGGATCTAGAATCACTGTGGACATTATTTTATTTATTTGGATTTATTTACCACCTTTTTGAAAGAAGTCACTCAATATGTTGAAATCTTCTGTTCAGTGTGCAAAAGCCACCAAAAACCTCCTTAATGTTCTGAATTTTAAAAACAGGGAATAAAAACAGAGTATCATAAACATCTTTAAATGACTCAATGGTGTGACACCACCTTGAATATCTGCACCTCAAAAAAATTAAATTAAAAATTGAAATTTATAAATATATTTGAGGTGCTGCAAACAGAATTGCACACGATATTCAAGGAAAGGGGACCTTGGGGTGAAGGCAACAAAAACAGTGTGACAAGGCAGTGGCAATAGCCAGATGAAGGCTACACTTATTTAACAAATTTACCGTATTTTTCGGACTATAAGACGCACCGGACCATAAGACGCACCTAGGTTTTAGAGGAGGGAAATAGGAAAAAAAAAAATTTTCCTCTTTCCCTCCTCTAAAACCTAGGTGCTCCGGTGCGTCTTGTCCGGGTTTTGGACCTCCGTCCCGTACTTACAGGATTCCGTGTTCCCTGGTGGTCTAGTGACGTCGGGGCACTGGGCAGGAAAGAGCCCCCTCTTTCCTGCCCATCGCGCTGCTCTCCGTGCTTCTCAATGCTTTCCGACGGTCTCGGCGAGATTCAAAATGGCCGCCGAGATGCATTTTGAATCTCGCCGAGACCGTCGGAAAGCATTGAGAAGCACGGAGAGCAGCGCGATGGGCAGGAAAGAGGGGGCTCTTTCCTGCCCCGACGTCACTAGACCACCAGGGAACATGGAATCCTGTAAGTACGGAACGGAGGTCAAAAAACGCTACCTTCGGACTATAAGACGCACCCCCCATTTTCCTCCCAAATTTTTGGGGAAAAAAGTGCGTCTTATAGTCCGAAAAATACGGTACATCCCGTTCCATCCATAGTTCTGGGCAGATTACAAACTACATACATAATAGCTAAAAGAAATACCATATATGTACATACTATTTCACAAAAAATACCTCATACAATAGTAACATACAAAAAAAACCAGAATTTTAAAGTGATATATTAATTGAAATAAAATACAACAATTAATGAATCTCATTACCATAAGCCTCTTGAAATAGCCATGTTTTATAGACAGGCATAACCAAGACATTGGTGAGGCCCAAACTGGAGTACTGTGTTCAGTTTGGAGGCCATATCTTGCTAACAACATAAAGAGACTTGAAACAGTCCAAAGGAAGGCATCAAAAATGGTGTTTGCACCAAAGACATACAAGAAGAGACTGGAAGACCTGAATATGTTTACCCTAGCGGAGATATGATACAGACATTTAAATAGGTATTAATATAGCAACAAATCTTTTACAGAGAAGGTGAAACAGTAAAACTAGAGGACATGAATTGAGATTGTGTGGTGGCAGACTTAGGCGTAATGACAGAAAGCTCTTTTTCACGGAGAGGGTGGTTGATGCCTGGAATGCACTACAGAGGGAGGTAGTGGAGAGAAGAACAGTAATGAAATTCAAAAAGGCATAGGATGAACATAGAGGACCTCTAATTAGAAAATGAATGGTATAAAAAACAAAACATAAATAGCTGCATGTGCGTTTTGATATGTCAAGTGGTGCTTAGGTGGCAACTCTGACTGTGAAGAACTAAAGCTGGTGCCGGGCACACCTGTACGGTCTGTGTCCCATATATGTCAATATGGTTTAGGATGGACTGGAGAGGGCTTCAACAGAAACTCCAGTAACTGGAATGTGAGGACAGTGCTGGGCAGACTTTTACGGTCTGTCTCTCGCAAATGACAAGATGGATCTGGATAGGCTGGAGTGGGCTTGGACAGCAATTCCAGTAGTTGCATAGTAAATGATAGCAGACCTGTACGGACCAGCCAGTCTGCCCAACAAGATAAACTCATTTTACATGGTACACATTTGTCCTTGCCATTCTCCGGGCACAGACCGTAGAAGTCTGCCCAGCACTCTTCTTGTACTAAATGTTCTGAAGCTAATGTCAAAGTCCCTTAAAATTTACACTCTAGCCCATCCATGTCTATTCAGTCATGATCAGGGTACAGACCGTAGAAGTCTGCCCAGCACTGGTTTTGCTTCTCAATTACCGGTGTTGCCACTCAATCTCTGCTAAGATTCTGTGGATCCATTCCTTCTGAACAGGAATCCTTTCCACTACCGTTGTCATCTTTCCACCACCTCCCGCGGGAGGGAATGCCATGTATCTACCACCCTTTCCGTGAAAAACATTTCCTGACATTACTACTGAGACTGCCCCCCCCTTCAACCTCAATTCATATCCTCTAGTTCTACCGCCTTCCCGTCTCCGGAAAAGGTTTGTTTGTAGATTAATACCTTTCAAATGAACGTCTCTATCATGTCACCCGTTTCTCCTTTCCTCCAAGTTATACATGTTCAGGACATAAGTCTCTCGTACAGTTTGCAACGCAAATTCCATACCATTTTTGTACCTTTTCTTTGCACCGCTTTCAGTCTTTTTACATCTTTAGATTTCTGATCTGATGAAGGGCTACCTTCGAAAGCTAATCAAAAAAAATGTATTGTTAGTCCAATAAAAAAAGGTATCTTATTTTCTTTTCTATGTTTTATTTTCATTGATTACCTTTAAAAGTTGACTAACACGGTTACCACATCTTTAGCAAAATATGGACTCCAAAACTGAACACAATACTCCACGTGGGGCCTCACCAACAACTTTGTACAGGGGCATCAACACATCCTGTCTTCTGCTGGTTATATCCGTCTCTATGCTGCCTAGCATCCTTCTAGCCATGGCCTCCGCCTTGTCACATTGTTTCCTAACCTTCAGATCTTCAGATACCAACACCCCAAGGTCTCTCTCCTAAATCGAGCTTACTAATCTCTCCCCTCCTATCCGGTATCTCTCTTTTGAGTTTCTGCACCCCAAGTGCATCACTCTTAACTTCTTGGCATTAAATTTTACCTAAACTACTCCAGAAACTTCAAAAACAGTTTTTAAATACAAGATTAAATTTTAACTGCCAGGCGCTGAACCATTCTTCTAACGTTTGGAGATCCCTTTTCATTGTTTCTACTCCCTCCAGGGTATCCACTCTATTGGCTATTTTCGTGTCATCCGCAAAAAGGCAAACCTTTCCTTCCAACCCTTCAGCAGTATCTCTCACAAATATATTAAACAGACCCCTGAGGAACTCCACTGTTCACCTTCCTTTCCTCCAAGCGGATTCCATTTACAACCACCCTCTGCCACCTGTCGGTCAACCAGTTTCCTATCCAGTTGATCTCCAATCCTGCAGAATCTCAACAGTCTCTAAAGCTCTATTAAATAAATCTTTAAGGAGGTCCTGCCAGGAACTCTCTGAGTTTCCTCAGTATCCTGGGATATATCCCATCCGGCCCCATAGCTTTGACCACATTCAGACTCTCAAGCTGTTTATAAACTCTTTCTTCCATAAACGGCGCATTATCCACTCCATTTCCAGATATTTCCTCGGCAGCCAACCGCGGTCCTTCTATACATGTTGTTTCTGGAATTGTGGATTTTTCCCAAGTCCATTTAGTAGTGGTTTATAGACTTGTCCTTTAGGAAACCGTCTAACCCCTTTTTAAACTCTGCCAAGCTAACCGCCTTCACCACGTTCTCCAGCAACGAATTCCAGAGTTTAATTATGCGTTGGGTGAAGAAACATTTTCTCCGATTTGTTTTAAATTTACTACACTGTAGTTTCATCGCATGCCCCCTAGTCCTAGTATTTTTGGAAAGTGTGGATGCTTCACATCCACCTGTTCCACTCCACTCGTTTTATATACCTCTATAATGTCTCCCCTCAGCCGTCTCTTCTCCAAGCTGAAAAGCCCTAGCCTCCTTAGTGTTTCTTCATAGGAAGTCGTCCCATCCCCGCTATCATTTGTGTCGCCCTTCGCTGCACCTTTTCCAATTCTACTATATCTTTCTTGAGATGCGGCGACCAGAATTGAACACAATACTCAAGGTGCGGTCGCACCATGGAGCAATACAACGGCATTATAACATCCTCACACCTGTTTTCCATACCTTTCCTAATACCCATTTTATTCGCTTTCCTAGCCACAGCAGCACACTGAGCAGAAGGTTTCAGTGTATTATCGACAACGACACCCAGATCCCTTTCTTGGTCCGTAACTACTAACGTGGAACCTTGCATGACGTAGCTATAATTCGGGTTCTTATTTCCCACATGCATCACCTTGCACTTGCTCACATTAAACGTCATCTGCCATTTAGCCGCCCAGTCTCCCAGTCTCGTAAGGTCCGTCTAATTTTTCACAATCCTGTCATAAGTTAACGACTTTAAATAACTTTGTGTCATCAGCAAATTTAATTACCTCGCTAGTTACTCCCATCTCTAAATCATTTATAAATATATTAAAAAGCAGCGGTCCTAGCACAGACCCCTGAGGAACCCCACTAACTACCCTTCTCCACTGTGAATACTGCCCATTTAACCCCACTCTCTGTTCCCTATCCTTCAACCAGTTTTTAATCCACAAAAGGACATTTCCTCCTATCCCATGACCCTCCAATTTCCTCTGTAGCCTTCCATGAGGTACCTTGTCAAACGCCTTTTGAAAATCCAGATACACAATATCAACCGGCTCCCCTTTGTCCACGTTTGTTTACTCCTTGAAAGAACTGAAGTAAATTGGTCAGGCAAGATTTCCCCCACACAAAAGCCGTGCTGACTTGGTCTCAGTAATCCATGTCCTTGGATGTGCTCTGTAATTTTGTTTTTGATAATAGCCTCTACCATTTTCCCTGGCACTGACGTCAGACTCACCGGTCTATAATTTCCCGGATCTCCCTTGGAACCTTTTTAAAAAATTGGCGTTACATTGGCCACCCTCCAATCTTCTGTTACCACGCTCGATTTTAAGGATAAGTACATAAGTAATGCCACGCTGGGAAAAGACCAAGGGTCCATCGAGCCCAGCATCCTATCCATGACAGCAGCCAATCCAGGCATATCACTAACAGTAGCTCCGCAAGCTCATTTTTCAGTTCTATCAGTACTCTAGGATGAATACCATCCGGTCCAGGAGATTTGCTACTCTTCAGTTTGCTGAACTGCCCCATTACGTCCTCCAGGTTTACCGTGAAGTCAGTAAGTTTCTCCGACTCGTCCGCTTGAAAAACCATTTCCGACACCGGTATCCCACCCAAATCTTCCTCAGTGAAGACCAAAGCAAACAATTCATTCAATCTCTCCGCTACGTCTTTATCTTCCTTGATCGCCCCTTTTACCCCTCGGTCATCCAGCGGCCCAACCGATTCTTTTGCCGGCTTTTCTGCTTTTAATATACCGAAAAAAGTTTTGCTACTGTTTATTGCCTCTAATGCTATCTTTTTTTCGTAATCCCTCTTGGCCTCCTTATCTGCGCCTTGCATTGGTGGGCACCCACCCAGATACTGGAAACACGTCCTCCGTTTGTGACCAATAGATACAGCATCAACCCTTCCCTCGTGGGTTCCGTCACCATTTGTCTGAGCAAGGCACTTTGACAGGCATCCACAATCTCCCTACTTCTTTCTGATTCTGCAGATGGGACGTTCTAATCCACATCAGACAGGCTGAACTCTCCCAACAGTAGCACCTCCCCTTTCATACCAGTCTTTTGAATATCTTCTATCAGATCCGTATCTAGATTCTCCGTTTGTGCCGAGGTCTGTAGATAACCCCCGTATGGATACAGGTTCCATCTTCACTTTCCAGGACGATCCGTAAAGCTTCCTTTCCCCAAGTTCCCTGCATTTCAACCACTTTGATATTGTCCCTCACATACAGCGCCACTCCTCCACCTCTTCAGCCCTCTCTTATCGTTCCTAAAAAGATTATAGCCTGGTATGGTCACATCCCTTGAACCATGTCTCTGTAATAGCAACAATATCCAAGTTTTCTTCAAACATCAGGACTTGCAAGTCTTGAACCTTTTTACCTAGACTACAAGCATTTGTGCTCATTGTTTTCCATGTGCTTAAGTGAGTTTAGGTGGCTTTCAGTATTTAGATGACCTTTTCCCTCTGCCATCATGTTTATTCTGGGGGTGACTTTCTGAATTCCTTTGTTTCCTTTTGTCACCCCCACCCTCTAGTTTAAATGTCTAGAAACATACTCTCTGAATTTTTCCCATTACAGAAAAATGCAGCCCATCATTACAGTCCAGCCTGTTATTTTTCCACGTATTACCCAATGCTCTTATGTATTTAAAACTTTTTGTTTACACCAAGACTCATGCCACTTATTGAATTCCACTGTTTTGCATAGTCTTTCCTCTCTTTTCCCTCATGTAGGAATCAAACATATAAAAGGCGAGTGTCTGCCCCGCCCCTGCATCAATACATGATGAGGGGGGCGGGACAGAGCGGGAAGTCTCTACTGCGCATGCCGCAGACGTACTCGCAACCACTCCGCCCTCCCCCCCCCCCCCGAGGTCACTGCTACCGCTCCCCCCACCCGGAGTCACCGCCACCGCCGCCCCTCCACCCGGCCCGAGCACTGTCTTTCTTATTGAACTTACATCGCACCACGCAGACGCAGCAGGCACATCAGCAAAGCTGCCATCGGGACGGCCTTCCTTCTCTGCCTGTGTCCCGCCCTCGCCGCGTTACGTCACACGAGGGCGGGACACAGGCAGAGAAGGAAGCCCGTCCCGATGGCAGCTTTGCTGATGTGCCTGCTGCGTCTGCGTGGTGCGATGTAAGTTCAATAACAGACAGTGCTCGGGCCGGGGGGGGGGGGGGGGGGGGCCGCAGCAGCGGCGACCTCGGGGGGGCCCCGGACCCCCCATTCCAAAACTAGCCCGTTTACATGGGCTCAACGGCTAGTTACTTCAGAAAAAGCCAAAGTCCAAACCAAAGATTTCAGTCCCTCCCCAAGCTTCTGGAATGCTCTCTGTAATGTAAAGTTGCTATTGGAGTGGCCTAGTGGTTAGGGTGGTGGACTTTGGTCCTGGGGAACTGAGGAACTGAGTTCGATTCCCGGCACAGGCAGCTCCTTGGGACTCTGGGCAAGTCACTTAACCCTCCATTGCCCCATGTAAGCCGCATTGAGCCTGCCATGAGTGGGAAAGCGCGGGGTACAAATATAACAAAAATAAATAAATTGTTGGCCAGGTCATTTATCCCCAGGTGAATTACAACATCAGTATTTGAAGCCTTGCTCTCTTCTCTCATCATTTTCAGTATTTGGTTGGTACTTCTGGTAGCTGACGATTCTGGAAGGCATTTCACTAGTGAGTCACAGACCCCACCTTATCCATTTAAATTGCAACTTAATAGCGTTGGAACCTTAAGACAGTGCTGGGCAGACGTCTAAGGTCTATGTCCTAGAAATGCTAAAAGACAGATAATGATCAAGTATTTTATATCACATTCATTGTTGATTTAATCAAGAAATGAGTCTGACTGGCAGACTGGATGAAATGTTCAGGTCTGCTGTCATTTACTAGGTTTACAAAACATTTGGAAAAATTCCTGCAGGTAAAGTCTATAAACCATTAAGATAGACATAGGGAAAGCCACTGGGTCAAGTAGTGTGAAAGATCTGGAAAAATTCCTGAGAGGTAACGTCTAATAACCATTAGGGAAAGCCACTGGGTCAAGTAGCCTGGAATATTGCTACTTGCGTGGGATTCTGCCAGGTACTTGTGATCTGGATTGGTCACTGCTGAAAGCAGGATAATGGGCTTGATGGACCTTTGGACTGACTCAGTAAAGCAAATCTCATGTTCTTAATTTCTCATTGTACTTATGTATGCTGCTTGTTGAACACTTGAGTTGCCTTACTAACATGAAATCTAGTGCAAATCACCACTCTCTATTAAGTTGCAATTTAAGTGGATAAGATGGGGTCTGTGACTCACTGACTGCAGGCTAAACAAACAGCCTTGTTAAGTCAAGTACTTGAACCCACAAAGAGCTCAGATGCCCAAAGGTGGCTTTCATTAACCGAGTTAAAACCACATTGATGTCCCACAACAGAGTGGGAGAGCTGATGGAATACCTCAAAGCAAATCCATCATTCATTTTACAATTAGAGTTGAACAGAAATAGGGTTTCTTTCTATATATGGGGGTGATGAGCACTAATAATTCGGGAAACCCTAACACAGTTGGGCTGAGGCTAAATTCAGAGATGTAGAAATTAAAGGATTTATAGCATCGATCCAATCAAATTACAACCTCAAAATCCAGCCTATTAGGTTAGAACAGGTTGTTGGGTTAGACCAATGATCCTATCAGACTAGTTTTCTGCATAAATGGAAACAATCTCTTGAGTGATAAGGTGCTAAAAGCATAATATAATTGCCTGGTCCCTGAGTTTTACCATTGTTTTTCACTACTTAGCAAAACCACCCAAAAAAAACAGTCCCTGAAAGAATGGAGAACGCATTTGCAGTTAGTCTGTCTTCTGATCTGTCCCTAGAGCAGAATGCTGGTACCTTCCTGCTTAAGAACATAAGAGGAATTGCCATACTGGGTCAGACCAAAGGTCCATCAAGCCCAGCATCCTGTTTCCAACAGTGGCCAATCCAGGTCACAAGTACCTGGCAAGATCCCAAAAGAGTAAGAGCAGATTTTATACTGCTTTCCCCAAGAATAAGCAGTGGGTATTCCCATCCTTCTTAATAATGGCTTATGGACTTTTTTTTAAGAAGAACTTTTCCTAACCATTTTTTAAACTGCTTTTACCGCATTTCTCTGGCAACAAATTCCAGAGTTTAGTCACACACCAAGTGAAGAAATATTTTCAAATTTGTTTTAAATGTGCTTATTAGCATCATTGCATGCCCTCTAGCCCATGTATTTTTGGACACATAAACAAGTGATTCACACCTACCAGTTCAACTCCTCTCAGTATTTTATTGACCTCTATCATATCCTCTCAACTGCTTTTTTCCAAGCTGAAGAGCCCTAGCCATTTTAGCCTCTCTTCATAGGGGAGTCATCCCACCCCCTTATTTTTGTCATCTTTCCCTGTACTTTTTCTAATTCTACTGTATCTCTGAGATGCTGTGACCAAACTGCACACAATATTTGCTGTGTGATCACACCATAAAGCGATACAATGGCATTATAATAGTCTGTTTTGTTCTCCACTCCTTTTTTAATTTGTAACATTCTATTTACTTTCTTACCCACCACTGCACACCCGAGCAATTGGTCTCAACGTATAACGACGATACCTAAAGCCCTCTTCTCCTGACTAGCAACTCCGTGTGGAACTTTCTATCACATAGTTAGTTTGGGTTCCTCTGTCCTACATGCATTACTTTGCACTTCATCACATTAAATGTCATCATCCCATTTAGATGCCCACTCAAGTCTCATAAGGTCTTCTTGCAATTATTCACAATCCTCATGTGATTTGACAACTTTGAACAACTTTGTGTTGTTAGCAAATTACCTCGCTCATTATTCCCGTTTCCAGATCATTTATAAATATGTTAAAAAGCAGCGGTCCCAGTACAGACCCCTGGGGAAGCCCACTATTAACACTTCTCCATTCAAAATACTGACCAACCGTACTCTGTTTTCCATATTTAACCAGTTGTTAATACACAATAGGACACTGCATCCTATCCCAAACATCGTTCACGAGGTACTTGGTCAAATGCCTTCAGAAAATCTGAATACACAGTATCAATTGGCTCACCTCTGTCCACATATTTACTTGGCCCTTCAACTAATGTAGCAGATTGAGGAAAGATTTTTCCTTTGCTAAATCCATGTTGGCTTTGAACCATTAATCCATGCCTATATATATACTCAGTAATTTTGCTCCTTGTAATAGTCTCTACGATTTTGTCTGGCACAGACACCAGGCTCTGGTCTCTAATTTCCCAGAAACAAAAGAGTAGCGTGATCAACAGGATGCTTCCAAAAAACCCAAAGAGATGAAAAATAAGGAATAAAAATGTTCTTTAATAATAGAAAATAAGACTCAACATGGCACCGTGTTTCGGCAAGGAACACCTGCCTCAGGATTCTACGAGCACATGTTTTAGATGCTTTTTTGTACTTATATAAGTATATTGAAGACACAAAATCTATTCGTTTCTAGATGGCTATA
Organism: Microcaecilia unicolor; assembly: GCF_901765095.1. NCBI lineage: Eukaryota > Metazoa > Chordata > Amphibia > Gymnophiona > Siphonopidae > Microcaecilia > Microcaecilia unicolor. Next base: position 35,398 of record NW_021963645.1, on the reverse strand, counting down.
TATGTTTTTACTGTTTAACCCATTAGTGCCCAATGTTCCCATAAGAAGCCATATGGGAACAAACTGATTTGTTCCCATATGGGAACAGTGGGCACTAAAGTGAAGATACATACCTGTAGCAGGTATTTTCTGAGGACAGCAGGCTGATTGTTCTCACGATTGGGTTGACAAATGCGGCGGCCCAGGAAACCGGCAAAACTTTGCAAGCAAAATTAAAATCTTTCAAGAACGCTCCAGCGTGCAAACAGAGCACACCGCGCATGCGCGAACAGCGCGGGCGGCACAAGCGTGTCACCCTCAGTTTATTAAAAAGCAACCAGAGAACTAGACCAACTCCAAAGGGGAGGAGGGTGGGTTCGTGAGAACAATCAGCCTGTTGTCCTGTGAGAATACCAGCTACGGGTATGTATCTTCACTTTCTCCGAGGACAAGCAGGCTGCTTGTTCTCATGATTGGGGTATCCCTAGCACCCAGGCTCACTCAAAACAATGAAAGAAAAGTTAATTGGGCCTCGCAACAGCGAGGACATAACATAGATTGACCTGAAAAGAAACACAACTAAATGAGAGTGCAGCCTGGAACAGAACAGAAATAGGCCTAGGGGGGTGGAGTTGGATTCTAAACCCCGAACAGATTGTGCAGCACCGACTGAACAAACTATCGCGTTGGGTATCCTGCTGAAGGCAGTAGTGAGATGTGAATGTGTGGACTGATGACCACATTGCAGCCTTGCAAATCTCTTCAATAGAAGCTGACTTCAAGTGAGCCACTGACGCAGCCATGGCTCTGACATTATGAGCCGTGACATGGCCCTCTAGAGTCAGCCCAGCTTGGGCATAAGTAAAGGATATGCAATCCGCTAGCCAATTAGAGATTGTGCGTTTTCCGATGGCGACTCCCCTCCTGTTGGGATCAAAAGAAAAACTGGGCGGACTGTCTATAGGGCTTTGTCTGCTCACGTAAAAGGCCAATGCTCTCTTACAGTGCAAGATGTGCAGCTTGTCTTCACCAGGGCGAGTATGTGGACAGGGAAAAAATGTTGGCAAGACAATTGACTGGTTCAGATGGAACTCCAACACCATCTACAGCAAGAACTTAGGGTGTGTGCGGAGGACTACTCTGTTATGATGAAATTTGATATAAGGGCTTCGAGTTCACTGACTCTACGAGCTGAAGTAACAGCCACCAAGAAAATGACCTTCCAGGTCAAGTACTTCAGATGGCAGGAATTCAGTGGCTCAAAAGGAGCTTTCATCAACTGGGTGAGAACGATGTTGAGATCCCATGACACTGGTGGAGGTTTGACAGAGGGCTTTGACAAAAGCAAACCTCTCATGAAGCGAACTAAAGGCTGTCCAGAGATAGGCTTACCCTCTACACGTTGATGATAAGCACTAATTGCACTAAGGTGAACTGTTACGGAGTTGGTCTTGAGACCAGACTATGACAAGTGTAGAAGGTATTCAAGCAGGGTCTGTGCAGGACAAGAAAAAGGATCTAAGGCCTTGCTGCCACACCAGACGGCAAACCTCATCCATTTGAAAGAATAACTTTTTTTCATGGAATCTTTCCTGGAAGTAAGCAAGACTCGGGAGACACCCTCTAAAAGACCCAAGAAGGCAACTTCTAAGCTCTCAACATCCAGGCCGTGAAAGCCAGAGACTGGAGGTTGGGATGTAGAAGCGACCCTTCGTTCTGGGTGATGAGGGTTGGAAAACACTCCAATCTCCATGGTTCTTCAGAGGACAACTCCAGAAGAAGAGGGAACCAGCTCTGACGAGGCCAGAAGGGAGCAACCAGGATCATTGTTGCGCGGTCTTGCTTGAGTTTCAGCAAAGTCTTTCCTACTAGAGGTATGGGAGGATACACGTTCAGAAGGCCTGTCCCCCAATGTAGGAGAAAAGCATCTGACGCTAGTCTGTCGTGGGCCTGAAGCCTGGAACAGAATTGAGGGACTTTGTGATTGATCTGAGTGGCAAAAAGATCCACCGAGGGGGTGCCCCACGCTCAGAAGATCTTGTGGACAACGCCTATGTTTAGCGACCACTTGTGAGGTTGCATAATCCTGCTCAACCTGTTGGCCAGACTGTTGTTTATGCCTGCCAGATATGTGGCTTGGAGAAACATGCCATGACGGCACGCCCAAAGCCACATCCGGACGGCTTCCTGACACAGAGGGCGAGATCTGGTGCCCCCCATGCTTGTTGGTGTAATACATAGCAACCTGACTTTGTCTGAATTAGAATGATTTGGTTGGACAGCCAATCTCTGAAAGCCTTAAGAGCGTTCCAGATCACTCGTAATTCCAGGAGGTTAGAGAGAATCTGCCTGCAGATTACAGCTCTGTCTCAAAAGCAACAGCTTTTTTCAGAGAAAATACCTTTTAGAGATAGTCTCCCTGCAGAGAACAGCTCTGTCTCTTAGGCTCTTGACCTCCCCTCCCCCACATTTTTCAAACTTAGTGGGTGTGACTAGTTCTTTCTGGGGAGAGCAGATTTCTGCCTCAAAACCAACTGCTTTTTCAGAGAAGCCACCTTTTAGGGAGAGTCTGCCTGCAGATTACAGCTCTGTCTCAAAAGCAACAGCTTTTTTCAGAGAAAATACCTTTTAGAGATAATCTCCCTGCAGAGAACAGCTCTGTCTCTTAGGCTCTTGACCTCCCCTCCCCCACATTTTTCGAACTTAGTGGGTGTGACTAGTTCCTGCTTGTTCCAGTCCAGCTGCCCTAGCGTGTTCCAGTCCGCCTGATCCCAGCTTGGCTTGTTCCGGTCCGACTGATCCCAGATTGTTCCGGTCCGCCTGTCACTAGCTTGCTCCAGTCCGCCTGATCCCAGCTTGTTCCGGTCTGCCTGATCCCAGCTCGTTCCAGTCCGCTGATCCAGCTTCCCCCTTGCTTGTTCCAGTCCATCTGCTTCAGCCTGCTTGTTCCAGTCCAAATGCTCTAGTGTGTTCCAGTCCGCCTGCTCCAGCTCGTTCCAGTCTGCATGATCCCATCTTGTTCCAGTCCGCCCGATCCCAGCTTGTTCCAGTCCGCTGATCCAGCTTCCCCTGCTTGCTCCAGTTTTCCAGTCCGACTGTTCCAGCTTCTCCGAGCCCATCTGCTCCAGCCTACTTGCTCCGGTACACCTGCTCCAGCCTACCTACTCCAGTACATCTGCTCCAGCGTGTTCCAGTCCGCCTGATCCAGCTCCTCCCTGCTTGTTCCAGTACACCTGCTCCAGTCTGCCTCAACCAGCTTCTCCCTGCTTACTCCAGTACCTGCTCTAGCCTGCCTGCTCCAGTACATCTGCTCCAGCGTGTTCCAATCCACCTGAACCAGCTTCTCCCTGCTTGTTTCAGTCCATCTGCTCCAGCCTGCTTGCTCCAGCTTCTCCCTGCTCGTTCCTGTTCATCTGCACCAGCTTGTTCCAGCCCACCTGCTAGCTTGTCAGCCATTGACTTACTTGCTTGCCTACTAGCTTGCTAACTCATCAGCCATTGACTTACCTGCTCTCCAGTTTCTCCCTGCTGGTTCCTGTCCTTCTGCATCAGTATGCTCCAGCCCGCCTGCTAGCTTGTCAACCACTGACTTGCTTGCCTGCCTGCTAACTTGTCAGCCCTTGACTTACCTGCTCTCCAGCATCTCCCTGCTCGTTCCTGTCCATCAGCCCCATCATGCCCCAACCTGCCTGCTAGCTTGTCACCATTTATTTACCTGCCAACCTGCTAACTTGACAGCCATTGACTTACCTGCCCCCCTGCCTCTCCCTGCTCGTTCCTGTCCATCCGCACCAGCTTGCTCCACCCTGCCTGCAAGCTTGGCAGCCACTGCCTCACTTGCCTGCCTGCTAACTTGCCAGCCACTGACTTACCCACTCTCCAGTCCATCAATCCCTCCAATTCCAAGCCTCCGGCTCTTCGCTCTGTTTCTCACCTCAGTCACTACACTTACACCTGTCACACCGCAATCACTACCTATGGCCCCTGTCCACATCCTCTTCCTTGCCCTGTCCCTTCCTAATCTTTTTCCCCTCCCCTTACCGCCGTCCACCGCTGGAACTCATTGCCCACCTGTGTTCCCTCACGTCCTGCCCGCTACGGCAATACCCTATTCACCCCCATCCCTCACCACCTCACCATCTCTCTTGTCCCCCTCCTCCTTCCTAGCCCTTAATCTCCAACACCTCCTTCCTACCATTAACCCTTCACCATTCCTCCTAAGTGCACCCCGTCTTCGTCGCCTTCGTCTCCCGACCTCCCCCACCCTCCTCCGCACTCTCTTGCTCCTCCTCCTGCTATCCGCGGGAGACATTAATCCTAATCCAGGCCCCCTCACCTATCCTCCTCCTATCCATGCAAACGATTCCGTGATGTCTCCAACCTCGTCTCTATTCCCCTCCTCCCCCCCTCTTCCCTCCCCTTCTCATGCGCCTTGTGGAATGCCCACTCGATCTGCAACAAACTGCCCTTCACCCACGATCTCTTCATCTCTCGTTCTCTCCAACTGCTCGCCCTAACTGAAACCTGGCTCTCCCCTGACGACTCTGCCTCAGTCGCGGCCCTTTGTCATGGAGGTTCTCTCTTCTCCCACACTCCCCGCCCAGATGGCCGCGGTGGAGGCGTCGGGCTACTTCTCTCGCCCTCCTGTAGTTTCCAACCCCTCCTTCTACCGCAGTCTCACTGCTTCTCGTCCTTTGAAGCTCACTCCATCCGGCTATTCTACCCATTACCACTCAGAGTTGCAGTCATCTACCGCCCCCCTGATAAGCCCCTCTCTTCATTCCTTACTGACTTTGACGCCTGGCTCACCGTCTTTCTTGATCCCGCATCTCCATCCCTCATTCTTGGTGATTTTAACATTCACGTTGACAACCCATCCAACTCCTACGCTTCTAAATTCCTCACTCTGATATCCTCCTTTAACCTCCGACTATGCTCTACCACCCCTACTCACCGTGATGGCCATTGTCTTGACCTCGTTCTCTTCTCTTCCTGCTCACCTTCCAATTTCTGCACCTCAGTCCTTCCTATTTCAGATCATCACCTAATCACCCTCACTCTTCATCACCCTCCCCCTCAACCTCGCCCAACTATAACCATTGCCTTCAGGAATCTCCAAGCTATCGACCCCCCTACCCTATCCTCTCACATTTCCACTCTCTTCCCTTCCATCTCGTCTTCCGAATCTGTCGACACGGCTGTCTCTACCTACAATGAAATTCTCTCCACTGCTCTGGATACCCTAGTACGATCTGTCTCTCGCCCCACTAAGCGCATTAATCCTCAGCCCTGGTTAACCCCTTGCATCCGTTACCTTCGCTCCTGCACCCGCTCTGCTGAACGACTCTGGAGGAAATCTCGCACCCTGTCAGACTTCACCCATTTCAAATTCATGCTATCCTCCTTCCAGTCCTCCCTATTCCTTGCCAAACAGGAATATTATTCTCAATTAACCAATTCTCTTGGCTCCAACCCTCGTCGCCTCTTCGCCACCCTCAACTCCCTACTTAAAGTACCCTCCGCTGCCACCCCCCCCCCCTCTCTCCTCAAACACTAGCTGACTACTTCCGCGATAAAGTGCAGAAGATAAACCTTGAATTCACTTCCAAGCCTTCTCCTCCCTGTGACTTCTTAACCCACTCCCTCAACCAACCTAACCTGGCCTCCTTCTCCTCCTTCCCTGAGATCACCGAAGAGGAAACTGCTCGCCTTCTTTCTTCCTCTAAGTGCACCACCTGTTCCTCTGATCCCATTCCCACCAATCTGCTTATCAACATCTCTCCTACAGTTAACCCCTCAATCTGTCACATCCTCAACCTCTCTCTCTCCACTGCCACTGTCCCTGACACCTTCAAGCACACTGTAGTCACACCACTTCTCAAAAAAACATCACCTGACCCCACCTGTCCCTCCAACTACCGCCCCATCTCTCTTCTACCCTTCCTCTCCAAATTACTTGAACGTGCTGTCCACAGCCGCTGCCTTGACTTCCTCTCCTCTCAGGCCGTCCTCGACCCGCTTCAATCCGGCTTTCGCCCACTACACTCAACAGAAACAGCACTCTCTAAAGTCTGCAATGACCTGTTCCTTGTCAAATCCAAAGGTCACTATTCCATCCTCATCCTCCTCGACCTATCTGCCGCCTTTGACACCGTCAATCATAATTTACTTCTTGACACACTGTCCTCATTTGGGTTCCAGGGCTCCGTCCTCTCCTGGTTCTCCTCGTATCTTTCCCAACGCACCTTCAGAGTATTTTCTAATGGCTCTTCTTCCACCCCCGTCCCGCTCTCTGTTGGGGTCCCTCAAGGATCTGTCCTTGGACCGCTTCTTTTCTCGATATACACCTCTTCCCTGGGCTTGTTGATCTCATCACATGGTTTCCAGTACCATCTCTATGCTGATGATACCCAGCTTTACCTCTCCACTCCCGACATCACAGTCGAAACCCAGGTCAAAGTTTCGGCCTGCCTTTCAGACATCGCTGCCTGGATGTCCAACCGGCATCTGAAACTGAACATGGCAAAGACTGAGCTCCTTGTCTTTCCACCCAAACCCTCTTCTCCTCTTCCCCCACTTTCTGTCTCTGTTGACAACGCCCTCATCCTCCCCGTCTCTTCAGCCCGCAATCTCAGAGTCATTTTTGACTCCTCCCTCTCCTTCTCTGCCCATATCCAGCAGACAGCTAAGACCTGTCGCTTCTTCCTCTATAATATTAGCAAAATTCGCCCATTCCTCTCTGAACAGACCACCCGAACCCTTGTCCACTCGCTAGTTACCTCTCGTCTTGACTATTGCAACCTTCTCCTCACTGGCCTCCCGCTTAGCCACCTATCCCCCCTTCAATCTGTCCAAAATTCTGCCGCACGTCTTATCTACCGCGTGAACCGATACTCTCATATCACCCCTCTCCTCAAGTCGCTTCACTGGCTCCCGATCCGCTACCGTATACAGTTCAAGCTTCTCCTATTGACCTTCAAGTGCACTCAATCTGCAGCCCCCCATTACCTCTCTACCCTCCTCTCCCCATATGTTCCCACCCGTAACCTCCGCTCTCAGGACAAATCACTCCTTTCTGTACCCTTCTCCACCACCGCTAACTCCAGACTCCGCCCCTTCTGCCTCGTATCACCTTATGCCTGGAACAGACTTCCTGAGCCCATACGCCATGCGCCCTCCCTGCCCATTTTCAAGTCCTTACTCAAGGCCCATCTCTTCTCCCTTGCTTTTGGTGCCTAACCACCTTCCCTTTCCTGATACCTACACTGACTACATAGCTTTTACCTTTAGATTGTAAGCTCTCTTGAGCAGGGACTGTCCTTCCCCATGTTTAAACTTGTACAGCGCTGCGTAACCCTGGCAGCGCTATAGAAATGCTAAGTAGTAATAGAGGTTGATCTGAAGACCCTTTTCCGGAAAAGACCAAGCTCCTTGAGAGTGAAGCCCATCTACATGAGCTCCCCACCCTAGGAGGGATGCATCAGTCATCAACAATTTTTTGTGGTTGAGGAATTTGGAAGGGACGTCCCAAGGTCAAATTGGATCGAATGGTCCACCACTGAAGGGAACTGCAAATATCAGTGGATAGATGGATCACATCCTCTAGTTCCCCTGTGGCCTGGCACCACTGGGAAGCTAGGGTCCATTGAGCTGATCTCATATGTAGACATGCCATGGGAGTTACATGAACTGTGGAGGCCATCAGGCTCATTTTCCAAAGAGAAGGACGTCCATCTTCCTACCGAAATCGGGAGATGGCCCGCCCTTCTCTCGTGGGTGCCCAAATCGGTATAATCAAAAGCCGATTTTGGGCGCCCCCCCAACTGCAGTCCGTTGCAGTGACGAACAAAGTTCCCGGGGCATGTTGGCAGGGTAGCGAAGGCGGGACAAGGGCGTGCCAGGGCGGGTGCCCTCGGCCAATAATGGAAAAAAGAAGGGCGGCCCTAGCGAGAATTTGATCCGCTTTTTTTGGACCTTTTTTTTTTTTTAGGTCTAAGTCCCAAAAAAGTGCCCAAACTGCCCAGATGACCACCAGAGGGAATCGGGGAAGACCTCCCCTTACTCCCCTAGTGGTCACCAACCCCCTCCCACCAAAAAAAAAAAAAAGAACTTTAAAAACATTTTTTTGCCAGCCTCTATTCAAGCATAAAATGTCATACCCAGCTCCATGACAGCAGTATGCAGGTCCCTGGAGCAGTTTTTAGTGGGTGCAGTGCACTTCAGGCAGGTGGACCCAGGCCCACCCCCCCACCTGTTCCACTTGTGCTGGTAATTGGGAGCCCTCCAACCCCCCCCCCCCGAAACCCACTGCACCCACATCTAGGTGCCCCCCTTCACCCATAAGTGCTATGGTAATGGTGTAGAGTTGTGGGGAGTGGGTTTGGGGGGATTTGGGGGGCTTAGCACCCAAAGTAAGGGAGCTATGCACCTGGGAGGTATTTTAATGTTTTTTTTTTTTTTTAATTTTTAAAAGTGCTCCCTAGGGTGCCCAGTTGGTGTCCTGGCATGTGAGGGGGACCAGTGCACTACGAATCCTGGCCCCTCCCACGATCAAAGGGCTTGGATTTGGTCGTTTTTGAGATGGCCAGTTTCAGTTTCCATTATCGCTGAAAACCGATGCCGACCATCTCAAATCCGCCCAAATCCTAGGCATTTGGCCGGCACCAACCATATTATCGAAAAAAAGATGGCCGCCCACCTTTTTCGATAATATGGTCTGTCCCACCCCTTCACGCCCCCGTCATCGGAGATGGGCGTTCCCGTTCGATTATCCCCCTCCATGTGTCCTAAGAGTCTCAACATCTGCCAAGCTGTGATCTGTTGAGACGCTCGAGCCATGGACACGAGGGCCAGGAGATTGTCTGCCCTTGCCTGGGGAAGATAAGCTCGAGATGTTCGTGTGTCCAGAGCTCCAATGAACTCCAGTTTTTGAACCGGAACAAGATGGGACTTGGGATAATTGATCACGAACCCCAGTAGCTCTAGCACTCGAATAGTCATCTGCATGGACTGCAGAGCGCCTGTCTCCGAGGTGCTCTTCAGCAGTCAATCGTCGAGATAAGGGAACACATGCACTCCCAGTCTGTGCAGTGATGCTGCAACAACCGCCAGGCATTTTGTGAAAACCCTGGGCGCAGGTGCGAGACCAAAGGCAGTACACAGTACTAAAAGTGCCAAGTTCCCAACCGAAATCAAAGATACTTCCTGTGAGCTGGGAGCATCGAGATGTGGGTATAGGCATCCTTTTAAGTCCAGAGAACATACATAGCCAATCGTTTTCCTGAATCATGGGAAGAAGGGTGCCCAGGGAAACCATCCTGAACTTCTCGGACTAGGAATTTGTTCAAGGCCCTTAGGTCTAGGATGGGACGCATCCCCCCCGTTTTCTTTTGCATAAGTACCTGGAATAGAATCCCAGCCCTTCTTCCCCTGGTGGAACGGGTTCAACCGCACTGGCTTTTAGAAGGGCGGAGAGTTCCTCTGCAAGTACCTGCTTGTGCTGGGAGCTGTAAGAATGAACTCCCGGTGGACAATTTGGAGGCTTGGATTCCAGATTGAGAGTGTATCCTAACCGGACTATTTGAAGAACCCACCGGTCGGAAGTTATAAGAGGCCACCTCTGGTGAAAAAATATTCTTCCCCCAACCGGTAAGTCGTCCAGAACAGACACTTGCACTGTGGCTATGCTTAACTGGAGCCAGTCAAAAGCCCGTCCCTTGCTTTTGCTGGGGATCCGCAAGGGCCTTAGGTGTACGCTGTTGACGAGAAAGAGCGCGCTAGGAATGAGCCTGGGTAGGCTGCCAAGAAGCAGACGAGCACTCCTCTTCCCTCCAAAAAACCTCCTAGATGAGGAGGTGGTAGCAGAAGACACCCGGCGGGAGAGAGAATCCATAGCATCACTGTGATTTTTGATCTGATCGACCACATCCTTTATTTTTTCACCAAAAAGGTTATCCCCCCCCGGCAAGGAACATCCGCCATCCGCTGCTGGATCATATGATCCAGGTCAGAGACACGCAACCATGAGAGTCTGCGCATCACTATACCTTGAGCAGCTATTCTGGATGTCACATCAAAAGTGTCGTAAGTACCCCTGGCCAGGAATTTTCGACACGACTTCTGCTGCCTGACCACCTGGTGAAAAGGTTCGGCCAGCTCCGGAGGAAGTGCTTCGACCAAACTAGACAGCTGCCTCACCGAGTTCCACAAGTGGATGCTCGTGTAGAGCTGGTATGTCAATCTTGGCTGCGAGCATAGCGGCCTGATACGTCTTCCTCTCAAAAGAATCCAAGGTCCTAGACTCTCTGCCTGGGGGCGCCAAGGCATAGTCCCTAGTACTCTTGGCTCTCTTGAGAGCAGAATCCACCACCATAGAATCGTGAGGTAGCTGAGACCACCATCACCGGCTCTCCGTGGACTCTGGGACCACTGGATTAGAGAGGGAACGACCAGTTTCACATAAGAACTTCCCTGAGTGTGTTATGCAAGGGAGCCGTTGTAACCTCCATAGGTGGAGAAGGATAATCCAAGAACTCGAGCATCTCAGCCCTGGGCTGATCCACAAGCTCCATGGGGAAGGGAATATCCTTAGACATTTCCCGAACAAAGAAGGAGAAAGAAAGACTCTCAGGCGGAGACATCCTTCTCTCAATGGGTGGAGTAGGATCAGAGGGGGACCCCATAGGACTCTTCTTCAGAAAAGTATCTGGGATCTTCCTCATCCTCCCACGAACGCTCATCCTTGGTATCGGACAAAAGCTCTCTAAGAGCAGCCCGAACCCGAGCCTGTATCGACGTCGAGGAATGACGACCTCGAGGGGAATGTCGAGAAGTCGACCCCTGCCTGGACTGCCGCAAAGCTTCCTCCGCAGACGTCGAAGGAGAGTCGACCCGGATGGCAGCCAACGCCAATGCCGCAAGCAGCATCGAACCCGGGGACCTCACCATAGGCAAAGGACCAGATGCCACTTCAACAAACGGTGTAGAAGGAGCAAGCACCCCTGGCACCTAAGTAGACTGGCGCAGCAATCCCTCCAGAAGTTCCGAAAGAAGGGCCCTGATGCGCTCGTCGAGAGCCTCCATCGGAAAAGGCTGCGGGGCCAGTGGCAGAATCTGTGGGAGCTCAAGAGCCGGTACCAGGCTGCCAGAAGACCAACGCGTCGGCACCTCCTGTATAGAGGGTGAGCGGTCCTCTCGGCGCCGACGCTTCTCGGAGCTCTCGGTACCGCACATGGAAGGAGATTGATGACGGTGCTTCTTATCCTTCGCTCGACGGCCGTCATCGAGACTCCTCGGTACCGAAGAGGAGGACGTGGAATCCTCACGCCTCATCGGGGCTGGGTCCAACAAAGGGCGGTCCCGGGGGTCCTGCATAGTAGTAGGCCTTGAGACAGGTGGAGATCCACTCGATGCCTCGCTGCTCCCAGCGCGATGCGGTCGTTCGGCAGCCATTACCTGTGCTCTCAAAGTTGATATATCCCTCGATGTCGACGACATCGGTATCGATGCCGAAGGGCCGGACCAATCCACAAAAGGTTTTTCACACTGAGCCTCCCGAGACACTTGTGTGTTTTCTCATCAAAGAACACAGCTTACAAGCAGCTGGTAGATGATCGGGCCCAAGGCACTGGAGACAACACGCGTGGGGGTCGGTACCCGAGATGGTCCGGCTGCACCGAGTACAATGCTTGAAAACGCTGGGTGTCCTCGATGACATGGACGGAAAAACGGTGGCTGCGAAATTAAAGGACGCGATTGTGCCAATCAAAAAGGCACAAAAGGGGAAAACAAATCCCAGCCGTGCAGCCTAAAAGATGGCTGCAGCGAAAAGAAAAAACTTAAACTTAGTGAGAAAAACTAATGAAAATGGGAACTACTCGTATTTTTTTTTTTTTTTTTTAATTTTGTTGAAACGAACAGAAAGTAGAAAAAAGAAGTGGTAACAGACCAAAGACTGTCTCCTGGGCTTAGAGAGGAACACAGCGAAAAACCATGTCACCTCAGACGCAGAAAAAAGGAAACTGAGGATGACACGCTCGTGCCACAGGCAGGAAGACGTTCGCGCATGCGCGGTGCGCTCTGCCTGTGCGCCAGAGCGTTCTCGAAAGATTTTTAATTTGCTTGCAAAGTTTTGATGGTTTTCTGGGCCGCCGCAGACATCGACCCAATCGTGAGAACAAGCAGCCTGCTTGTCCTTGGAGAATGGGTTAAATCAATATGTACATAATTACAAGCACCAGTACCCACAACAATTAAAACCAGAGGATGGGTTGATAAGGATACCTTCTGGCAACTTATCTACGATAATTGGTCGACAGACCCAAACTCAAACCACTTCCTTACAGATTGGGACCACAGATGCAATCTTATTCTAGACGAAATTGCTCCTTTACACTCCAAAACCCTAAACTCAAAGAAAAAAACCCTCACCTTGGTTCAACGAGGAACTAAAGAAACTAAAGAAAGAAACCAGGAAAGTAGAAAAGGCCTGGAGCAAATCAAAAAATGACATCACCCTTAATGCGTGGAAATTATCACAAAAGAAATACAAGAATGACATTAAACGAGCCAAAAGAGCATATTATACAAAACAAATCACAACCACCGAAACAGACATAAAATAACAATATACAATCATAAAAAATGTTCTCAACACGAACCCAGTAACAACTTCACCCTCAAACTATCCATCTGCCGACCAGATGGCCAAATACTTTAACGATAAAATCACTAATCTACACAAAACAATTCCACACGATGACACCAACATCAACACTTTCCTAGACGAACTGGACCCTGACTCTGATGATATCCCAGCAGACCGATACTGGACACATTTCGCTCCCCTTAGCACCAAAGAAATCTCTTCAGCACTATCCAAACTCTCCAAGTCCCACTGCCACCTGGATCCATGTCCCAATTATCTGATGAAGAATGCCCCAGAACGATTCATAACAGAACTCACCACCCACCTAAACTTTCTACTTCAACAAGGTTCTTTCCCATCAGAACACGGCAATATTCTACTCACACCAATTCCGAAAAAACCCCAAAACCCAGCGAATGACATCACCAACTACCGACCTGTGGCTTCCATCCCTCTCCTAACCACTGATAGAAAACAGAGTGACTTCCCAACTCAACGAATTTATACAAAAATTCTCTATACTACATGAATCACAATCAGGTTTTCGACCTGCGCACAGCACAGAAACAGTGCTACTCACCCTGGTATCCAAGTTCAAATATGAAATCTCAATCGGCAACAAAATACTTCTTCTGCAGTTTGACCTGTCCAGCGCATTTGACATGTTAGACCATGACATCCTTACAAAATTACTGGACAAACTAGGGATTGACGGAAACATCATTAAATGGATAAAAAGCTTTATTACCACCAGATCCTATCAGGTCAAATCAACCTCATCAATATCGCTCACATGGTTCTCAAAATGCGGAGTCCCCCAAGGATCACCCCTATCCCCGATCCTCTTCAACCTCATGATGATCCCTCTCGCCAAATCCCTATCCAAATCAGGCCTAAATCCCTTCCTCTACGCTGATGACGTCACAATATTCATTCAAATCCACTCTTACAGAAATCACGGAGAAAATATTCACTGCCATGAGTACTCTAGCATCCTGGGCCAACGCTTTCAAGATGAAACTGAATAAAGAAAAAAACACAGTGTCTCATCCTTTTATCACAACACACTACTCAGCTCCCAACCACCCTGAACACCCCCGACGTTACAATCCCAATATCTGATAATCTAAAAATCCTAAGAGTAACATTAGACAAACACCTAACTTTAGAAATTCATGCAAAAGCCATGATGAAAAAGATGTTCAACATGATGTGGATACTGAAAAGAGTGAAGCCATACCTTCCACAGAAAACTTTCCGCAATCTAGTACAATCCACAGTGCTCACCCATGCCGACTACTGCAACAGCATCTTCATCGGATGCCAAGCCCAAATCATGAAAAAACTCCAAACAGCCCAAAACACAGCAGCTAGACTCGTTTTTGGCAAATCAAGATTCGAAAGCGCAACACTTTGTGAAAACCTTCACAGGCTCCCAGTCAAGGAACGAATACACTTCAAAGCCCCACAATGATGCACAAGATCCTCAATGGCGAATCCCCAAGCTACATGTCCAACCTGATCGATCTTCCAGCCAGAAACTGGACCAGTACTTCTAGAACATATCTCAATCATCATCTCCCTAACTGCAAAGGCCTTAAATACAAAACCTACTACGCATCCAACTTCTCTGTAATTGGCAGCCAACTCTGGAACGCCATACCTCGACACATCCGAAAAACCACTGAGCATCTACCCTTCCGAAAACTGCTGAAGACTTTCCTCTTCAAACAAGCCTACAACCCATCCTAACTCTCAAACACAACTCCACTCCACTATATCACCCACACTCCAATCCCTTCAACACATCTCTTACCACTGTCCCACTCAATGTAATTATCCCACTCTATGAAATTATGCCGTCCCTGCACACCTTGTTCCATATTTTGTATCATTTCTGTAATACATCGTACCATACTGAACCTAATCTAAGTAATTATGTCATCTCTTTGATTACTATATTATCTCTGTGATACTTTGTACAACACTTTGTAAGCCGCACTGACCCTGCTATTGAGAGGGAAAGAGCGGGGTATAAATGCCACAAATAAATAAATAAATAAATCCATATACACTACTCTATTATATACATTTTAATGTCAAGTCTTATTTTCTACTATTAAAGAACATTGTTATTCCTTATTTTTCGTATCCTTGGTTTCTTTGGAAGCTTCCTGTTGATCACGCTACTGCTCGGTTTCTGTGCTTCCCCTCGTAGTGGATCCAGTTTCTCCACTTTTGTGGTTTTGTTTTATTTCTATGATTTCCCGAGTCACTTCTGGAACCCTTTCTAAAAATTGCCATTACACTGGCCACCCTCCAAGATTCTGGAACCATGCTCATCGATAAATTACATATTACTAATAACTAATAAATGAACTTGCAGAGCGATCAGTACTCTGGGATATATACCATCTGGCTGAGGTGATTTGCTACTCTTTAATTTGTCAAATTACCCCATTATATCTTGAAAGGTTTACAGAGATTTGTTTCAGCTCTTCAAACTCACCCATGCCAGAAATATTTAATGGTAAATTCTCCCACATTTTCCTCAATAAAGACAGAAACAAACAATTCATTTAGGGGTCCTTTTACAAAGGCTTGGTAGTATATTAGCACGCGCTAAAAATAAGCGTGTGCTGAACGCTAGAGACTACCATATATTCCTATGGGCGTCTCTAGCGTTTAGCGTACACTAATCATTAGCATGTGCCAAAAACACTACCGCGACTTTGTAAAAGACCCCCTTAGTCTCTCTCTAAGTGCCTCTTTTACTCAGTCATCCAGACTCTTCACTTGAGAGGGCTTGTAAATATATTGATAAGTTTTTGCAGCTGGCACTGCTTAATGTTAAATCTTATAGAAAACATGGGACCCATTTTTCACAGATTTTATGGAGGAAATTTGTTCTCATCTGTGTTATTGGCAACCCTGGATGTCTGCTCTCTGTATACTTGTATTCCGCAAAATTAAGTGTTACAAATTCTTTCAATATTCAGAACAACTTCCATGTCCTCAATTGTTATCCATGGATTTTTTGGTGGAATTAAGCAAAACAACAATGGGCAAAAACTATTTTTTATTTGATAGCTGTTTTTTTTCCAGCAAGTGTCAGGGGTGGCCATGAGGGCTGCATTTGCCACCACAGTGACAAATTTACTTATGGCAGTATTTGAAAAGTGGATTTATTCGTGTCCTTTGTTCACTTATTCCAAGTGCTAGGTTTATTTTATTGATTACATTTTTGTTTCTGGCAAGGGAAAATTAGGTTCTTACCTTGGTAATTTTCTTTCCTTTAGTCATAGCAGATGAAGCCATTACGTTTGGGTTATGTCCATCAACCAGCAGGGGAGATAGAGAGCACTCAAACTTTCAGTGCCCTCTTGGCCAGCTAGCTCCACTGCCTATTCAGTATTTGAAGCTTCCAAAGCAGTATGGCAAACCGCAATGGGAATCACAAGAGCTTTCCTCACAGCGAACGATGGCCCATCACAAGGGCATGAACTCATAAAGGAGGGAATGCACATCCTCCTGGAGGGAATAAACTCATCCTCCTTATTGTATAAGTGGAGGGGAACACACGCGCCTCCTGGAGGGAATCACACATCCTCCCAACACACTGGAGGGAATGAACTCATCCTCCTATTTATAGAACTGGAGGGGAACACACGCGCCTCCTGGAGAGAATCAACACATCCTCCAAAAAAAACATGCTGGAGGGAATGAACACATCCTCCTAAATTTAAACTGAACATGAATCCTGAAGATTGTTTTCCAACTTTCTCCCAAGGAAGGAACTTCAGGAAATTAGAACAGAACCTGAAAAACAGATTCACAGCATACAGACAATCATACAGGGAGGGCTCATGGCTTCATCTGCTATGACTAAAGGAAAGAAAATTACCAAGGTAAGAACCTAATTTTCCCTTCCTTGTCATCAAGCAGATGAAGCCATTACGTTTGGGATGTAACAAAGCAATCCCTAGATAGGGTGGGAACAAGCCACACCACGCGCTAGCACTTGTGCACCAAAACGCGCATCCCTCCTGGCAGCCACATCCAGCCTGTAATGTCAGGCAAAGGAGAGCTTAGAAGCCCATGTTGCTGCACTGCATATCTCTTGAAGAGAGAGTGCTCCAGTTTCAGCCCAAGAGGAAGAAATCGCTCTAGTAGAATGTGCCTTAAAGGCTACAGGCGGAACCCTGCCGGCCAGCAGATAAGCTGAAAAGATAGTTTCTTTGAGCCAGTGGGCAATAGTGGCTTTACTACTACTACTACTACTACTTAGCATTTCTATAGCGCTGCCAGGGTTACGCAGCGCTGTACAAGTTTAAACACGGGGAGGGACAGTCCCTGCTCAAGAGAGCTTACAATCTAACGGTAATAGACTACGCAGTCAGTGTAGGTAACAGGAATGGGGAAGGTGGTTAGGCGCCAAAAGCAAGGGAGAAGAGATGGGCCTTGAGTAAGGACTTGAAGATGGGCAGGGAGGGCGCATGGCGTATGGGCTCAGGAAGTCTGTTCCAGGCATAAGGTGCTGCGAGGCAGAAGGGGCGGAGTCTGGAGTTAGCGGTGGTGGAGAAGGGTACAGATAGGAGTGATTTGTCCTGAGAGCGGAGGTTACGGGTGGGAACATACGGGGAGAGGAGGGTAGAGAGGTAATGGGGGGCAGCAGATTGAGTGCACTTGAAGGTCAATAGAAGAAGCTTGAACTGTATACGGTAGTGGATTGGGAGCCAGTGAAGCGACTTAAGGAGGGGGGTGATATGAGAGTATCGGTTCACGCGGTAGATAAGACGTGCGGCGGAATTTTGGACAGATTGAAGGGGGGATAGGTGGCTAAGCGGGAGGCCAGCGAGGAGAAAGTTGCAATAGTCAAGACGAGAGGTAACGAGTGAGTGGACGAGGGTGCGGGTGGTCTGTTCAGAGAGGAAGGGGCGAATTTTGCTAATATTATAGAGGAAGAAGCGACAGGTCTTAGCTGTCTGTTGGATATGGGTAGAGAAGGAGAGGGAGGAATCGAAGATGACTCCGAGATTGCGTGCTGAAGAGACGGGGAGGATGAGGGTGTTGTCAACAGAGACGGAAAGTGGGGGAAGAGGAGAAGAGGGTTTGGGTGGAAAGATAAGGAGCTCAGTCTTTGCCATGTTCAGTTTCAGATGCCGGTTGGACATCCAGGCAGCGATGTCGGAAAGGCAGGCTGAAACTTTGGCCTGGGTTTCAACTGTGATGTCGGGAGTGGAGAGGTAAAGCTGGGTGTCATCGGCATAGAGATGGTACTGGAAACCATGACATGAGATCAACGAGCCAAGGGAAGAGGTGTATATCGAGAAGAGAAGCGGTCCAAGGACAGATCCTTGGGGAACCCCAACAGAGAGCGGGATGGGGGTGGAAGAGGAGCCATTAGAAGATACTCTGAAGGTGCGTTGGGAAAGATACGAGGAGAACCAGGAGACGCTGGAGACCCTCTGCGAGAACCGGATAGCAAAACAAACAGATGATCAGAAGTCCTGAAAGAGTTAGTAACTCGCAGATACTGCAGCAGAGTCCTGCGCACATCCAAAAGGTGCAGCTGCCCAAAAGATTCTGGAAACTCTTCCTCTGAAAAAGAGGGCAAGAAAATAGGCTGGTTTAAGTGAAAAGGCTGAAACCACCTTAGGCATAAAGGAAGGCACGGTCCGAACCGTGACTCCGGACTCTGAAAATTGCAGAAATGGGTCTCTACAGGACAGCGCCTGGAGCTCTGACACCCGTCTCGCCGAGGTAATGGCCACCAGAAAAAAGGCCTTCAGTATCAAGTCTTTCTCCGATGCTCGCCGAAGCGGCTCAAAAGGAGATGCCTGCAGGGTTTTCAAAACTAGCCCCAGGTTCCAAGCTGGACAGGGTGCTCGCACTGGAGGTCGGAGCCGAAGCACCCCTCTAAGAAACCGTGCCACATCTGGGTGAGCAGCCAAAGACACGCCTTCCACCTTACCACAAAGGGAGGCCAACGCTGCCACCTGCACCCGCAGGGAATTATAGGCCAAGCCTTTTTGTACACCTTCCTGCAAAAAGTCCAGAATCGGCGAGACAGGAGCCCGCATTGGAACAATGCCTCTGGAAGCACACCAAGACTCAAACAGGCACCAAATCCTGGCATAAGCCACGGAAGTGGACCGCTTGCGGGCTTGCAGGAGAGTGGAAATAACTATTGGAATAACCTTTATCCCTCAATTGCGCCCTCTCAATAGCCATGCCGTAAGACCAAAGCGGCCGGCGTCCTCCATGGCTACCGGTCCCTGAGTCAACAGGTTCGGTACCAGAGGTAACTGCAGAGGAGCCTCCAGGAGCATCTGTCGGAGGTCTGCATACCAAGGTCTCCTTGGCCAATCCGGGGCGATGAGGACCACTTCTCCTGGGTGCAGCCGAATCCGCAAGAGCAGGCGCCCTATCAAGGGCCATGGGGAAAACACATAAAGTAGACCCGGAGGCCAGGGTTGAGCCAAGGCATCCAACCCCGCCGAGCGAGGATCTCTCCGTCTGCTGAAGAAGCACGGGACTTTGGTATTGGCACTTGTCGCCATTAGATCCATCACGGGCTTGCCCCATTTGGCACAGATCTGCAGGAATACTTCGTCTGCCAGATTCCATTCTGCTGGATCGATCTGATGCCTGCTCAGATAATCGGCCTGCACATTGCTCTGACCTGCAATATGAGCTGCCGACAGACACTGAAGATGCAGCTCGGCCCAGTGGCAAATCAGTTCGGCCTGCGTGGCTAGTGCTCTGCACCTTGTTCCGCCTTGTCGATTTATATAGGCCACCGTTGTCGTGTTGTCCGACATCACTCTGACAGCCAATCCTTCCAGGGTCACTTGAAAGGCCAGAAGCGCCTGAAACACCGCTTTCAACTCTAGGCGGTTGATGGACCACTCCGACTCCTCGGGTGTCCATAGACCCTGGGCATGCTTCCCCTTGCAGTGTGCGCCCCAGCCCTTCAGGCAGGCATCTGTTACCACCAGGCACCAAACGGGGAGCGTCAGCGGCATTCCTCGCCGCAGCATGCTGTCCGAGAGCCACCACTCCATGCTGAGACGGGCCGCAGGGAGCCAAGTAAGTCTGCATTGGTAATCCTGAGAAATAGGAGACCATCTCCGGAGTAGGGAATACTGTAGAGGTCTCAGGTGCGCTCTCGCCCAGGGTACCACTTCCATCGTGGCTGTCATCGATCCCAGCAGCTGGACAATGTCCCAAGCTCGCGGGCGGGGCATCCTCAGGAGCAGACGGACCTGATTCTGAAGCTTGCACCGCCTTAGCTTGGGTAGGAACACATAGCCCGAGACTGTGTCGAACCTGGCCCCCAAAAACTCTAGAGATTGTGAAGGGGACAGGTGACTTTTGGCCATATTGACGACCCAGCCTAGAGATTGCAGTACTGAGACCACTCTGACTGTAGCTTGTAAGCTCTCTGTTGTAGAGTCTGCTCTGATGAGCCAGTCGTCTAGGTACGGGTGAACCCTGATACCTTCTCGCCTGAGAAAAGCAGCTACTACCACCATTACCTTCGAAAAGGTTCGGGGAGCTGTGGCGAGGCCAAAAGGCAAGGCCCTGAACTGGAAATGTTTTCCCAACACCGCAAACCTCAGAAACTTCTGGTGCGGGGGCCAAATCGGTATGTGCAAGTAAGCTTCTTTCAGGTCTAGAGACGTGAGAAACTCTCCTGGCTGAACCGCCGCAATGACGGAGCGCAGGGATTCCATGTGGAAATGCCGCACTCTCAGGGACTTGTTCACTTCTTTTAAGTCCAGAATAGGGCGAAAGGACCCACCTTTTCGCGGCACCACAAAGTAGATGGAGTATCGGCCGCGGCCTTGCTCGGCGGGAGGCACCGGGGTCACTGCCCCTAACTGAATCAGACCTTGAAAAGTCTCCTCCACCGCCGCCCGTTCCGTTTGACGGCAGAACCGCATCGGGACTCCACAAACACGTCTCTTACTGGGGCGTTGAATTCTATTCTGTATCCATCTCTGATCAGGTCCAGAACCTACTGATCTGAGGAAATCTTGGCCCACTCCTTGACAAAGAGGGAAAGCCGTCCTCCGATGACAGGCATCGAGGAGAGGGCCGGCGCACCATCATTGAGAGGGTCGCCCCTGAACTGGTCTTGAGCCACCGGCTGCGGAACGCTTGTCCGAGCGAAAGGAGTTCCTCTGCTGACCACGGGCACGTGAAGTGAACCCAGCAGAACACCCCGGGCGGTACCTTCTAGCTTCATGGAAGCGAGGTCTGTACGAGGAGTGGACCGCCTGGCCCTTAGAGGAAGGCCTCTGCCTATCTTCGGGCAAGCGCTGGGGTTTTGGATCACCCAGGCCTTTCACAATTTTCTCTAACTCCTCACCAAATAGGAGAAGTCCTTGAAAAGGCAACTTCACCAATCTTTGCTTAGAGGCCATGTCCGCTGCCCAGTGTCGTAGCCACAGACGACGGCGAGCCGCCACTGCTACTGCCATTTGTTTAGCCGAAGCTCTGACAAGGTCATAAAGGGCATCAGCCAGAAAGGACAAGGCCACCTCCATCCGCGGAGCCACATCCAAGAAGGGCTCCGCTCCATCTCCGGGCTGAGCCACTGCCTGTTGCAGCCAAGCTAGGCAGGCTCTCACAGCATAACAGCTGCATGCAGACGCCCGAACAGTGAGACCTGCAATTTCGAAGGACCGTTTCAACGCTGTTTCCAGCCTACGGTCTTGAACGTCCTTCAGGGCAACACCTCCTTCAACAGGGAGGGTAGTTCTCTTTGTCACCGCAGTGACTAGGGCATCCACTGTAGGCATTTGAAAACGAGACATATGTCCCTCACGCAGAGGGTATAACTGCCCCATAGCCCTGGAAACTCTCAAAGGTCCCTCGGGGTCGGCCCACTGAGCCGAAACAAGCTCTAGGATGGAGTCATGCAAAGGGAAGGCCCGAGCAGCTTTCTTGGTACTAGCCATCCTGGGATTACCCGAGGCGGCCATGCCACTGTCAGGATCTTCAATCGAGAGGGCCTGCAGGGTATCTGAAATAAGCGCTGGCAGCTCATCACGGTGGAAAATCCTCACCGCGGAGGGATCATCCAGATCCTGTGGTAAATCCGCACCTGACTCTGGTTCCTCAGACCAAGAACGTCTTGTCAGAGTTCTCTGAATCCTCACACCCCGACCACGGGGCGGGAAAAGGTGCACCACAATCTGAAGGGGAATTAACCCTTCTGTGCTTATCTTTAGGCCAAGCATCCGGGGAAAAAAGCCTCACTGGGCAGTCCCAGGCCAGAATCCATCGGGGGGGGGGGGGGGGGGGGCAATCAGAGGAGCCTCAGGCGACCCTTGAGGAAGGGCTCTTTTCATCATGTATGCTTTATGCAGCAAAAGCACAAAATCCGGGGACAAAATCTCACCCTGGGCACCCAAATCCTGTCCGGTGCTAGCCACTCCTGAAATAACCTCATCTCGAGGTGCCCCACCCGGCTCAGGTCTCTCCGTGTCCACGGAGGCCGCGCCATGCGGTGTAAGCAAAATGGCGCCCGCTGCCAGCTCAGAGCGGGAAGAAACATCGCTCGCCATGCTCGGGCCGGCTCCTACGCCAATACAGCACGATTTACAGAGCCCTGCTGCTGATTTGCGCTTGCCACAAGTGGAACAGCGCTTTACATTGTCCGCAGCCATCGCCGAAAAACGGCGGTAAAATCCAAAATGGCGGTTCGCACCAAAATCGCCCCGATCGCGGGCCCACCCCGGAGGAGTTGGAAAACACTCTTACCTCAAAGGATCTAGTGTACAACTACGATCCTGCTGAAAATCAGGTCAAAAACCTCTGTTCCAGCGTCTCTGCGTTTAAAAACGCGACGTGACTTTTTTTTTTTTTTAAGCTGTGAGGAAAGCAGAGGTATTGAAGACTCCGGAGGCTCAGATAAGTGGGAAAGGCAGGGAAAGGGCGAACCTATATGCCTGCATCCACTGTTGGTGGGTAAGGACAGGGAAAGCAAGGCAATATGTCCACATCCACAGAGGTATATGGGTAAGGCAGGGAAAGGGCTAACCTATATGCCTTTAAAGTGAAGCTGCTATAGCCTCCAACACCCCGGTTAACAACTGGCAAGCCAGGAACCACCTCCCGGCAGATTTTTCTGGAGCTCGAACAAGCTGCAGCCACCCTGCTAAGGGAGATAGAGAATACTGAAGAGGCAGTGGAGCTAGCTGGCCAAGAGGGCACTGTGAAAGTTTGAGTGCTCTCTATCTCCCCTGCTGGTTGATGGACATAACCCAAACGTAATGGCTTCATCTGCTTGATGACAAGGAATAGAGCCATTACAACAGTTTGTGCAGTATTAAAACATGTCATTCAACCATTACATTTGAAATGAAGTATCCAAATTAATAACATTTTTGGATGTACAGAACAAGTTGGTATCTGGTAAATTTCTAATATTTTTTCAAAATTAACTGATAGGAACTATTACACTAAACATGCAACTGTTTCATTTGAGAACCAAGATACCTTTTTCTCAGTTCCTGCGCTTTCAACAGATTTGTGGAACTGATGCAGAAAATAAACAGAGCTGAGGATCTTTGTCAGAAGTTTGTTAATAGAAGATATCCTTCAAGAAAAGTGAATAAAGCTGCAAAAAGGGCGTGTTATAATCTGAGAGATGGACTGTTACAATCTAAGATACAACAAGCAGCTGATATTTTGATGTCTGTTTGAAATACACTACAATGTCTTGATACTTAGGAAGGGTATTCATTAGTGTTTTGATAATATGGAAGATAATTTTTTCCTTTGAGAGGAATTGTAATTTGAGTGATCAACTGTGCCAGAACGAAGTACAGAGTATTCTGTTACCAGAAGTATGGCCATAGCTCCGTTTGCTCAGTTATGAAGACCCCGTTCTTTTTTTCATTCACAGACTGGCAAACTACGTATTTTGAGAAATTCAACTACATGTCAATTGGCTTATGTTATTTGATACAACGCCCTTATGTGCTTTTGATACTGAACTTCTAGAAATTTAAAAATGAGACTTATCGAGCATCATCATCACATTAATGCCAAGAAATTTGAGGAACAGCTGGTTAAAATCCCTGTGCCATGTAGCACTTGAGCAGTTATGTACTTCTAAGCATCATGGTGCTATGAGAAAATGTCTCTAACAATGTGAACAAAAATGGATATTTTTTAAAATTATTATAAACAGTGGAAACATTTGGTTTAAATTTTACAATTAAGTAGGCAGCGTTTTGGGTTGTTTTTTTTTTCTTTTTAAATAAGTTTCCTTCCATTCATGTTTTTTCTAAATTGGAAATTTAAACCTGCTTGATTGGTTGTCAGATGACAATGGGAGGAGCTTAATGATGCACGAGTTTAAATTTTAGTGTCTGAAGGCACTTGCCACCACATTTTGTAAGGTGTTGCGGTCTAGGAACAGGGGCAGGGAGGGAACAGCACAACGTTCTGTACTATGTCTTCAAAGTTCATTCCTTCGCCTCCTACTCTAACAGAAGACAAAGAAAAAAGCAGGCATATGTGGAGAAACAGCTGGGGGGAGGGGGGGGGAGATCAACAGCTTAGCTCCGATACCAGCATTCAGCTGATCGTAGAATGTGGGTGAGAGAGGGGCATAATCAAACAGGGCGCCCAAGTTTTCCTGAGAGTGTCCTCACAGGACATCCCCGCGAAGGGGCAGGGAAACCCGCATTATCAAAACAAGATGGACGTCCATCTTTCGTTTCGATAATATGGTCGGGGATGCCAAAATCTCAACATTTAGGTCGCCCTTAGAGATGGTCGTCCCCGGTTTTCGGCGATAATGGAAAGCGAGGACGCCCATTTCAGAAACGACCAAATGCAAGCCCTTTGGTCGTGGGGGGAGACAGCATTCGTAGTGCACTGATCCCCCTGACATGCCAGGGCATCAACCAGGCACCCTAGGGAGCACTGCAGTGGACTTCACAAATTGCTCCCTGGTGCACAGCTCCCTTACCTTGGGTGTTGAACCCCCCCCCCCCCCCCAAACTCCACTCCCCACAACTGTAAGACACCACCATAGCCCTAAGGGGAGAAGGGGGGCACTTACATGTGGGTACAGTGGGTTTCTGGTGGGTTTTGGAGGGCTCACATTTACCACCACAAGTGTAACAGGTGTGGGGGGGGGGGGGGGGGGGATGGGCTTGGGTCCACCTGCCTGAAGTGCACTGCAGTAACCACTAAAACTGCTCCAGGGACCTGCATACTGCTGTCAGGGAGCTGGGTATGACATTTGAGGCTGGCATACAGGCTGGCACAAAATATTTTTGAAGTTTTTTTTTTTTAGGGTGGGAGGGGATTAGTGACCACTGGGGGTGTAAGGGGAGGTCATCCCCGATTCCCTCCAGTGGTCATCTGGTCAGTTCGGGCACCTTTTTGAAGCTTGGTCGCAAGAAAAACTGGACCAAGTCGCTCAAGTGCTCGTCAGGGACGCCCTTCTATTTTCCATTATCGGCAGAGGATGCCCATGTGTTAAGCACGCATGCCCCAGTCCCGCCTTCACTACACTTCCAACACGCCCCCAGGAACTTTGGTCGTCCCCGAGACGGAAAGCAGTTGAGGACACCCAAAATTGGCTTTCGATTATGCCGATTTGGGTGACCCTGGGAGAAAGATGCCCATCTTCCGATCTGTGTCGAAAGATGGACGCCCTTCTCTTTCAAAAATAAGCCTGCTAGGGTATGGTAGAAGAGAAATATACATTTCTTACTCGCCCTGCTAAATACACACCACAGGAGTACTGCAACTCAGTTTCTAGCTATGTCCACAGGGAAGTAGGACATTGAAAATGAATCAGGGAGGGTGGCTGTGGGTGGGGAGACAGCTAGAGAGAATATAAATAAATTGACATAAAAAACCATGGGGGGGGGGGGGGGGGGGGCGCTACAGACAAACGAAATAGTTAAGGGGGATGATTAAGGGAGAATCAGTGAGCATGATGTGACGTGATGATAGCCTGACAGGCGGCATCTGTTGGGGAGAATGAAGACAGAAACGAGTAATAGGAACTAGCCCCATGAGGGGGATATAGTGAGTCAAGAAGAAAATGGAAGTGAATGAAAAAGATAGAAGCAACATGAAGGCCAGCTGAGATCCAATTAAGGGTGGACAGAGTAAAGATTATTACAGCAGTGGTTTAAGGACACTACAGAGGAAGGAGTGGCAAGAAAGACCTTTTCTGCTGGCTCAAATGCAAAGAAAATTTGTCAAATCTTGCACTAAACTCTTAAGAACCACAAATGGTCAAGTGTTCTTGATCATTTTCTTTTTTACGAAGCATACAAAAAGTTTTGTAAGATCTGTTTTCATAAAGGAAAATGTAAGTTATTTTCTCCTGTTTTTCTGACTAGTGTCAGCAAAGTGACCTGAACACCTGCTCCTGAAGGACATGCAGCTGTAATTCAGCAGTTTAAACTAGGGCAATTCATTTTCTCAAGTAGATCAAACAGCAGCAAATCAGTCATCAAGAGGCAGTGTGTACAACGAATGCCATTATACCAACTCATTAGACTCAATCATTTAATTACACTTTTGAACCATCAATCAAGATTATAGCCAAACAAAATGATGCATAAATTAACCTGTGTGACTTCATGAACTTCTGAATACACGTGTTAGTATTTTGGTATGTGATATCCTTTGGAGGGAATGGAAGAAAATGGATTCTTTAGGATTTGTACACAGTTGCACTATCTTCCACAAATCTTATCTAAATCAGAGATGAAAAGAATTAACAGCCATAATAAATTGTCTTAGCCTCACATGAAAAAACTATTTTCTTCACGCCAGACCTAAAAATCCATCTTTTGCCATGTGTCAGCACAATTAGAACAAATGACAAAAAGGCAGTTTTGGAATACTAATCTACTATGTATAGTGCTTCTTTGTCAGAATAGTCAACAGCAAATGCTGCACTTATACTAGTTGGAGAGAAAAATTGTTTAAAAAGAGTAAGATGGAAGGAAATCAAAAAAAGTACAGAAAGACAATTTTTTTGTTACATTTGTACCCCGCACTTTCCCACTCATGGCAGCTCAATGCGGCTTACATGGGGCAATGGAGGGTTAAGTGACTTGTCCAGAGTCACAAGGAGCTGCCTGTGCCTGAAGTGGGAATCGTTTATGCCTTTAGAACACCACTGTTGCATTAATTACCTGGAAGCACTGGGGCTTCGCATGGGCAGGCCATCTAACATTGCACAGCTTCCAAGCGTGGCTCAGAGGCAGGAGGACACGCGCTTGAGTGCCTGATATCATCTACTTTCCTCCAGCTTGTCTGCTTGGCCACGCCTCTACTGCCAGCATGCCCCTTTAAATTCCCTTGACTCAGGACAATCAGGGCTTCGGCAACGGCTTGGTTTCCTTGTGTCTCCGAGTGTCTCCCAAAACTGCTGTGAGCTCCTGCTGACGCTCCAGCGTGTCTGTTTGGCCACACCTCTACTGCCAGCCTGCCCCTTTAAATTCCCTTGACTCAGGACAATCAGGGCTTCAGCAACGGCTTGGTTTCCTTGTGTCTCCCGAAACTGCTGTGAGCTCCTGCTGAAGCTACAGAACTGCTTGCCGTTTACCAGCAATGTGTTTCTGCCTAAGCTACAGAACTTCTGCCGTATTTGTCTGCTGTCACAGAATTTCCTTACTGAGACTCTGCCTAAGTCACAGAATTTCCTTGCTGAGACTGCTTGTCTGAAGTAACAGTTTTACTAGCAGCGTGGTCCTGCCTAAGCTACAGAACTTCTTGCTGTGGCTCTTGCTTAAAGCAACAGACATCTAGGCTGAGATTGCTTATTCGAAGTTACAGATTTACCAGCAGCGTGTTCCTGCCTAAGCTACAGAACTTCTTGCTGACACAGAACTTCCTTGCTGTGGCTCTTCTTTAAAGTGACAGAACTTCCATACTGAGACTCCTGAGTTACAGATTTACCGCAGTAAGTTCTTGTCTAAAGTTACAGAACTGCTTTGCTGTGAGTACTTGAATGGAGTCTCAGTATTTGCTTGCTGTGGCTCCTGCTTAAAGCCACATAACTTTCTTGCTGAGACTGCCTGTACGAGTTCCTGCCTAAGGTTACTGACCTTGTTCCTTGAGAGTGCCTGTTTGTAGATACAGATTCCCCATCGGAGATCTCCTGCCAGAAGTCTGAGAATTTTACTGCAGTGAGGGCCTGTCAGACTACAGAACCTCTCTGCAGCTTGTGCCTTCCTGGGGATAGAGAACTGCCTTTGCTGTGAATTTGCCTAAGTTCACCTGGCTACTTGCTTTGAGCTTCCAGCTGCGGTGCCTGCCTAGGACATTCCTTCGGTGTTGGTGCTTCTACTTGTGTGGAGTAAGTCCTACTGGCCGCCCACACCTGGGGGCTCAACTCCTGAGGAACAGCGGTCAGTCAAGTGAAGTTGTCTGGGGTTCGTCGGCTGTCCATATTCCCTCCAGGCTAGGACCTGAGAACTCACCTTACCACACCGGCATGCAACTCTTGCCCAACTGCTGACCAGCACCGCAACAACCACAGCAAAGGCCTTGGGTAAGTGCATATAAAACCATGACAATTCAGCTGCAATACAGGAAAAATTCTAAACGGCACATCCTTAGTACTAAAGCAGAATGTCATAGGAAAACATTTTTTGTATATATACCAAATATATTTGTAAATGTTTCCCCAATCTGTGCATACATTAAGAGAAAGGCATGCACAGCCGTGCAAAATGCGAGACCAGCATTTAGCCCTGAAGCTGCCGTGAAGGTGCAGAATCAGAAGCAATGCTGGCGAGCAATTTATTCCCCTCCAGATCCCATCATGGATGCAAACTTCTACTTGTGCATGCAGATGCACATGTTTAATTTTACTTTAAATCTGTTTATTGAAAACTTGCATAGCATAACAATGAACTGCATAACCATATATAGAGAAGGTACTAACCTATAAGCAGGTATTCTCCGCGTTGATGGTCTGGAGATTGTAACAAGCTTAAAAATAGATCTTTGAGCGCGAGAGCACAGGGCCAGCAATACAATATAAAGCATAATAAAAAAAGGAGACAACTCCAAGTGGAGGTGGGAGGGTATGTGAGAATATAAGGCCTGCTGTCCTCATAAGAGAACATAAAAGTAGCCATACTGGATCAGACCAATGGTCCATCTAGCCCAGTATCATGTTTCCTAACAGTGGCCAGCCAGATCCCAAGTACCTAGCAGAAACCCAAATTGCGGCCACATTCCATGCTACCAATCCCAAGGCAAGCAGTTGCTTTCCCATGTCTGTCTCAATAGCAGACTACAGACTTTTCTTCCAGGAACTTGTCCAAACTGTTTTAAACCGAGATACGCTGATAACTATATCTTCCGGCAAAAAGTTCCAGAGCCCACCTTTCAAAAATTCCTTACCTAAATACATAAACTATAAATGCTCTAAGCCAATTATGAACTGAAAAACACTAACGTAACCTAACTGTAAGCCACTTTGAACCAAAACTTGTATTTGGAAAATAGTGGGATACAAGAATTAACAAATAAACCAATGAATGAAAAAATTTCCTCTTATTTGTTTTACAAGTATTTCCATGTAACTTCTTTTGAGTATCCCTTAGTCTGTACTTTTGGAATGAGTAAAATCAATTTACAGCTACTCATTCTACACCACTCAGGATTTTATAGACCTCAATCATATCGCCCCTCGTTTCTTTTCCAAGCTGAAGAGCCCTAACCTGTTTAGCCTTTCCTCATGTGAGAGGAGTTCCATCCTCTATTTATTAATACTTGTATCCCACATTTATCCAAAAATGAGTTTCGATTCAATGTGGCTTACATTTAACAGTTAGAGATTACATTGATTTCAATTACATTTACAAGATTGTATGATACTGTGTTTTACAGTGGTAACTATTAGTGCATATAGAATAATCACTGGGTTTCTTGAGAAGATATGTCTTGGTTTGATTCTTAAATGAAAAGATGTATTACAGTTAGAGGTTGTGTTGTGTTGTTCAAGAATGATTAGTGCATATTTTATTCAGAATTTCCTGAAGAGGTAGGTCTTTTAGGTCTTTTCTGAACTGGAGGTAGTTCGTGATGCTTCTTATGACTATGGGAATTGAGTTCCACCATTTTGAGTCCAGGTAGCTAAATCCCACCGTGTAGGTGGACTTGTATAGTACGTTTTTGCAGTTGGGCAGGTGAAGTAGTAGGTAACCTCTGGTTCCTGGGTTTGCATTTCTTGGTGATAGTTTGATCATGTCTAGCATGTAGTCCGGTGACATGCCAAACAGTATTTTGAAGATGACTGTGCTGGTTTGGAAAAATAGTCTGGCCTCGATTGAGAGCCAATGTAGGATTATGAGCAGTGGGGTTGCTCTATCATATTTCAACTTTTTTAATATCAATCTCACCATGTTTTGGATGGTCTGCAAAGATTGTAGTAGGTTTTCTTTGCAGCATACATAAGCTGCATTACCGTAGTCAGAACAATATCAGCGTCTGGGGAAACAGTCTCTGATTCTTATCAGTTTCCATAGTGTTTTGAAGCTTGACATTAAATAATATTGGTGATAATCGGGGAACCCTGAAGGGGACCCCACAGTCAGGGGATTCAGGAGGCTGAAAATTCATTGGACATCTTAACAAGGTAGGATCTGTTCTTAAAAAAGTGTTGAAGCAGGCTGCTACTGCAAAAGTAGCCTAGCGGTTAGTGCAGTGGACTTTGATCCTAAGGAACTGGGTTCAATTCCCACTGCAGCTCCTTGTGACTATGGGCCCCAGGTACAAATAAGTACCTATATATAATATGTGGAGTGGAGGAGTGGCCTAATGGTTAGTGCAGTGGGCTTTGATCCTAGCTACATGGGTTCAATACCCACTGCAGCTCCTTGTGACCTTGGGCAGGTCACTTAACTCTCCATTGCCCCAGGTACAAAAAACAAAACAAAAAAACCTTAGATTGTGAGCTCTCCAGGGACAGAGAAAATACCTGCATATAATGTGTACAGTGCTATGTACATCTAGTAGTGCTATAGAAATGATTATTATTAGTAGTAGTTAATCCTGTCATTGTCGAAAAGGGTCATTAGTATTGTGCGATCTACTAGGTCAAAGGTTCTTGACATATTGAAATGTATTTATTGACTGGCCTTGGCTTATTATTCTTCTGAATTCTTTGATCAGGGTGGTGGTGTTTCAGTGCTATAGCCTGATTGACAGCTGTGAAGGACTGAGTAGTGAATTAGGTATTCCATCAATTGTTGTGCTACTAGTCCCTCCATTGTTTTTGTCAGCAGTGCTATTGATGCCACTGGTCTGTAATTAGCAAGTTCACTGATCTTTCTGATGGTGTCTTTAGGGACTGGAGTATGATGTTGACCTAGTCAGAAGGGAAATGGCCTTTCGAGGACATGTACTGTGTGTGTTCAGTTAAACAGTTCTTCCTTAGAATACAATTTTGAATTTTACATTTTTTACCCACTCCCTCCCATTTTACCAAACCCTCTACATCATTCCAGAAACACAAACAAAACCCCAATACCAGTCAGCATTTCAAGTTTGATAGTCTTATTCCACCCCCTTCGTCTCTTCCAAAGGTTTGGTGAATAAAGAAAGCTCTTGACCCCGGGTCTCCATAATGATATGGAAACAATGCTTCCTGGAAAATGACCATGGGGCTTGAACTCGTATAGCCCCATTGGGCAATACTGACCTGTGATCCTTTAATCAAGCCTTCCCTCTACTAATCCCCCCCCCCCATGCAAAATTATCCCCTCCCACCCGATTAGCATAAAGTCAAGAGTCACAGAACAGGCAGCCATAACAGTCCCAGATTATTTAGAATCTTACTCCAAGCCCTAGGAGATAGGGCTTGAATGTTTATCCCAAAACATTCAAAACTGCTTTGTCTTATGCATTTGACAAAATAATACAAAGCCCCAAGGGAATGAGATTGTTCCTCCAGTGCCAGTAGAAAGGTGGTTCATTCTGCACCCAGAAAGAATATACATTTTTCCCTGTAATGGTTGCTTTAGTTATAACTACAGACCACTGCCAGTTTGTATATAAAGCCTATATTCTCCCACAGTTACATAAAAAATATAGTGATTAAATAAAAGAAACCTCAAGAGCTTCCCAGTGAGGACTTTCACTATTGAATAACAGTACCACAAATGGGTACACCTGAACTGCAGATGGAGCAAAGTCACATCATTGGTTTCTATAATATCTATAGGGAAAAAATAGAACCAATGCAAAAACTCCTATAAAGGAGAAAAAGCTTTGGTTCTTTAAAAAAAAAAAACAAAAAAAAAACAACAACTTTTTTTTAATTCTTAAAAAAAACTAACTGTGAGAGAAAATGCTATAATTTTAAACAATGGCGTTTCTCGAACTAGACTGGGAAATACCTTTACAGGAAACCCACTAGCAGGCCTGCATGAAAAAGGCTCATTGGGAAAAGGTCCACCAATTAGTACTTATCCAACTTTCAAATGTTGTCTGGAGTAAATCTCAACAAAATCACCGTCCTGTCCCATCTTCAATGCAATGCCGATTATAACATCAAAAAAGCTTCAACATGAGTACTTTGTTTCACTGGAGCTCGCTGCTTCAGGAACAAATATTTCCAAATATTTTTCTTAATTGCCTTAGTTACAAGCCAAGCCCCTGCTCCCTGTACCTCTTAAGTATCACCTTACCTAACAGTATTCCAATTGATGTAAAGCATAATGTGTGTCCCAGGAGATGCTTCAGGTACCTAAATATCTTACCAAATTTTTGAATTTTAGTGCATTCCCAAACTGCTTGAAGAAACATGTTTACCAGGTGACATTTCGTGCATACTAGAGCAGACAATTTGCCCATCTTATGCATCTGTCTCTGAGAAAAAAGTTCTGTGAACTCTAAATTGTCATTCTTGTACTTATAGTCTGTAAGCTATTTTAGGAATCTATGTTTAATAAGAGTGCAAATTTAACTAACATACCTCTACTATTCCATCTGTCCAATAAATTCCCATGGTCCCTAGGTGAGACTTCAGTAAGTAGCCTTACAATACTGGGAACAGACCTCTGCTCTGTCATATCTACCTCCAAAACCTCTCTCTCAATTTATGTTCCATATGAAACACTGTTCCCTTGTCCTAAAAATGTAGATAGTGTTTCAGTTGCAGATACGCATAGTAACCACCTAGTTGTGTACAGATCCGTTGTTGTAGAACAGCATAAGCCCAACAACACAGTAATATGGAAGATTATGGCAAATAAGGACCTGTCAGTCCATCCAATCTGCCCAACAAAATAAACTTATTACATATGGTATGTGATACTTCATATGTATACCTGATCTTGATTTGTTCTTGCCATTTTCAGAGCATTGATCGTAGAAGTCTGCCTAGCACTGTCCTTGTTCTAAAAATTTCTGAAGTTGTCGAAGCCCCCGAAAAGCTCCACTCCAGCCCATCCAACTCTATTCAGCCCCGATCAGGGCACAGACTGTAGAAGTCTACCCAGCACTGGCCTTGTTCTTCAACTTCCGAAGCTGAATCAGTCTAACCACGATCAGAGCACAGTAGAAGTCTGCCCAGTATTGGCTTTGTTTCCCAATTACTGGTGTTGCTACCTAATCTCCACTAAGCTTCTTTGGATCCATTCCTTCTAAACATGATTGTTTTTATGTTTATCTCACACATTTTTGAATTCAGTTACCATTCGCATCTCCACCACCGCCAGCAGGAGGGCATTCCAGGTATCTATCGTCTTGTCGCACTGTTTTGTCACCTTGAGATCCTTGGACGCCATCGCCCCAAGGTGATGGTGTCCCAAGCCAAGCTTACAAGACTCTCCCCTACTATCTGGTACATCTCTTACATCACTGTGCACTCCTTTGCATTAAATTTTAACTCTTATACCACTCACAGTGAATCGCTTTAAATCAGCAAAACAAACTCAAAATATCATCTTAAAAAATTAACTTCAGTCTCTCATCTCCAAATGCAAACAGAAGTGCTTTACACAAAATTCTTTATTTAGAAATCGTAATTAGATAATACACCTAACAATACTTATCTATAAAACATCTTTAAAATACCCGGGTTGTCTAAATCACAATCACTGTCATATGCAAATATGTTGAAGAAGTCTTCGAAGATTCCTCTCAATAAGAGAATATTTGGTCCAATATCCTAATGATGAAGATATGTGTCCAATCCCAGGCAAACACCAGTTGCCCACAGACGTTTGTAACAGCATACAGTAATGTTCAATTTCCAGATAAATTCAAAGTTATCCTCAGAGCACCAGGCCTTTGGCAGCTGTTGTATATCAAAGATGACTCATATTTTTAAAGATGACCCCTACTTCCCCACTGCCTAACTCCAAATAGAAAAATCACAGTAGCTATATCATTTACTCATGCAGAGTTTCACAAAGTTTCTTCAGAAGGATATGCTGCTTGTCACAGCCGCCACCTCCAGAAGGAATCCATGTCCATAATGCACTGCGGTCCAACAGACGTCAAGTAGGTCACCGCATGGGACAGCCCCAACTCAGATGCCCAGTGAGGCAAAGGCTACCAGTAGCTTCTCCATAGGCACAGCCTCGGCCTCCAAGCAGGGCTGGAGCTGTGTTGTGGCTGGCGAAAGTCCCTCAATGCCAAAGTACTCTGCAGCTGCAGCAAGCAAACCAGCATTTCCTTGAGCATGGATCGGAACCGAACATTGAAGACAGGCATCAGCAAAGGCTGGGCCAGGGCTGGAGTCAGTGTGGAGACGGCCTGTGAATCTACCGCTGCTGAATCTGAAATGGGATCCCAGCTGCATAGTGACTGCAGCGTCGGCACTACTACAAGAGAGGGGAGGCACTCCTTTCAATACCAATGCTTCTCAGGTGCCAGCAAAGCCGATGCCCCAAAGCTCCCGGTACCGTGCTTTGAGGGAGACCGGTGCTGGGCATTGGGGGTCCCCTTAGTACCAAAGAGGATGACGTTGAATCCCCCATGCCTCCTCGGTGTCTGCTGTTGAAGGTCTGGACTTAGCGCCAAAAACCTTCTTACACTGGACCACTTGCTCCTTTTCTGGTCACACAAGCAAAGGACACGGGAACAAACAACAGTGTCAGTCCCAAAAATCACCCTGTTACACCAGGCACAGTGCTTGAAGCCACTGGGAATCTTCTGGGACATGAAGGGAAAAACAGCTGATGCAAAATCAAACAGCTTAATGGTGGTGGTGGTGGGGGGGGGGGGGAAGCTGTTCACCCCCAAAAAACATTAATTCGGGGAGGGGGGCACAAACCAGGGAAACACACACAAAAAAAATGTACATAAAGAAAAATACCCACAGGGAAGGCACCACAAAGGGCAAACATCTGATGCACAGAGATCATAAATGCACTCTCTCTGCACCACAGACAACTGAAAATTACTGATCCTGTGCTTCTCAGGTAGGAAGGCACCTGTGAATGCACGGTGGGATGCTGCCAAAGGCTTCTTAAAGGAAGAGTATGCTGGGCAGTGTCCACACCGGGCTCCATCAGATGACAACACAGTTGTAAGATTACTATGGCCTGCTTATTTATTTATTTATAGCATTTATATCCCACATTTTCCCACCCATGGGCAGGCTCAATGTGGCTTACATCAATCTGCAAAAACATACATCAATTCAGCAAACAATCAAAGTCAATGAAGTAAAAAGACTAGCGAGTAACAAACAGCAAAGAAGAGGGAAAGGAGAAAGAGTAATAAAGTTCAATATGTCGTAGTGACTGC